>NW_023365711.1:49867-55416 GCF_000003815.2 Branchiostoma floridae
GGTCCGGCAGCTTACTAAGTCGGGCAACTACCCGGGTCCGGCATAGCATGGGTCCGGCAGCTTACTGGATCCGGCAGCTTACCGGGTCCGGCAACTTACCGGGTCCGGCAACTTACCGGGTCCGGCAGCTTACCGTGTCCGGCGACTTACCAGGTCCGGCAACTTACCGGGTCCAGCAACTTACCATGTACGGCAGCTTACCGGGTCCGGTAACTTACCGGGTCTGGCAACTTACCGGGTCCGGCAGCTTACTAAGTCCGGCAACTTACTGGATCCTGCAACTTACCAGGTTCGGCAACTTACCATGTCCGGTAGCTTACGGGGCTGGGCAACTAACGGGGTCCGGCAACTTACCATGTCCGGCAACTTACCGGATCCGGCAGTTTACCAGGTCCGGCAACTTACTGGGTCCGGCAACTTATTGGGTCTAGCTGCTGAGTCTGGCAACTTACCATGTCCGGTAGCTTACCGGGTCCGGCAACTTACCGAGTCCGGCAACTTACCGGATCCGGCAACTTACAGGGTCTGGCAACTTACCGGGTCCGGCAGCTTACTAAGTCCGGCAACTTACCGGATCCTGCAACTTACCAGGTTCTGCAACTTACCATGTCCGGTAGCTTACCGGGTCCGGCAACTTACCGAGTCCGGCAACTTACCAAATCCAGCAACTTACCAGGTTCGGCAACTTATCGGGTCTAGCAGCTTACTGGGTCCGGCAACTTACCGGGTCCGGCAACTTACCATGCATGTACAGCAGCTCATCGGGTCCTGCAATTTACGGGGTCCAGCAACTTATCGGGTCTAGCAGCTGAGTCTGGCAACTTACCAGGTCCAGCAGCTTACCGGATCCGGTAACTTACCGGGTCTGGCAACTTACCGGATCCGGCAACTTACTGGGTCCGGTAGCTTACCAGGTCCGGCATAGCACTGGTCTGGCAGCTTACTGGATTCGGCACTTACCGGATCCGGCAACTTACCGGATCCGGCAACTCACCAGGTTCAGCAGCTTACCGGATCCGGTAACTTACCGGGTCTGGCAACTTACCGGGTCCGGCAACTTACCGGGTCCGGCAACTTACCATGTCCGGTAGCTTACCGGGTCCGGCAACTTACCGAGTCCGGCAACTTACCGGATCCGGCAACTTACCGGGTCTGGCAACTTACCGGATCCCGCAGCTTACTGGGTCCGGTAACTTACCCGGTCCGGCAACTTAGTGGGTCCGGCAACTTATCAGGTCTAGCTGCTGAGGCCGGCAACTTACCAGGTCCGTTAGCTTACCGGGTCCGTTAGCTTACCGGGTCCGGCAGCTTACCAGGTCCAGCAGTGCACGGGTCCGGCAGCTTACTGGATTCGGCAGCTTACTGGATCCTGCCACTTACCGGGTCCGGCAACTTATCGGATCCGGCAGCTTACTGAGTCCGGCAACTTACCGGGTCCGGCAACTAACCGGGTCCGGCAACTTACCAGGTCCGGCAGCTTACTAAGTCCGGCAACTTACCGGGTCCGGCATAGTACGGGTCCGGCAGCTTACTGGATCCGGCAACTTACCGGGTCCGGCAACTTGCCATGTCCGGCATCTTACCGGATCCGGCAGTTTACCAGGTCCGGCAACTTACTGGGTCCGGCAACTTACTGGGTCCGGCAACTTATCGGGTCTAGCTGCTGAGTCCGGCAACTTACCATAGCCGGTAGCTTACCGGGTCCGGCAACTTACCGAGTCCGGCAACTTACCGTATCCCGCAACTTACCGGGTCTGGCAACTTACCGGGTCCGGCAGCTTACTAAGTCCGGCAACTTACCGGATCCTGCAACTTACCAGGTTCGGCAACTTACCATGTCCGGTAGCTTACGGGGTCCGGCAACTTACCGGGTCCGGCAACTTACCATGTACGGCAACTTACTGGGTCCGGCAACTTACTGGGTCCGGCAACTTATCGGGTCTAGCTGCTTAGTCCGGCAACTTACCATGTCCGGTAGCTTACCGGGTCCGGCAACTTACCGAGTCCGGCAACTTACCAAATCCAGCAACTTACCAGGTTCGGCAACTTATCGGGTCTAGCAGCTTACTGGGTCCGGCAACTTACCGGGTCCGGCAGCTTACTAAGTCCGGCAACTTACCGGCAGCTTACCTGTTCTAGCTTTAGAGTCCGGCAACTTACCAGGTCCGGCAGCTTACTAAGTCCGGCAACTTACCGGGTTCGGCAACTTATCGGGTCTAGCAGCTTACTGGGTCCGGCAACTTACCGGGTCCGGCAACTTACCATGCATGTACAGCAGCTCATCGGGTCCTGCAATTTACGGGGTCCAGCAACTTATCGGGTCTAGCAGCTGAGTCTGGCAACTTACCAGGTCCAGCAGCTTAACGGATCCGGTAACTTACCGGGTCTGGCAACTTACCGGATCCGGCAACTTACCGGGTCCGGTAGCTTACCGGGTACGGCAGCTTACTGAGTCCACAACTTACCGAGTCCGGCAGCTTACCGGGTCCTGCAACTTACCAGGTCTGTCAGCTTACCGAGTCCGGCAACTTATCGGGTTTAGCAGCTGACCGGGCAACTTACCGGGTCCGGCAACTGACTGTGTCCAGTAGCTGAACAGGTCCTGCAACTTACAGGGCACTGCAACTTACCATGTCCGGTAGCTTACCGGGTCCGGCAACTTACCGAGTCTGGCAACTTACCATGTCCGGCAACTTACCGGATCCGGCAGCTTACCGGGTCCGGTAACTTACCCCGTCCGGCAACTTAGTGGGTCCGGCAATTTATCAGGTCTAGCTGCTGAGGCCGGCAACTTATCAGGTCCGTTATTTTACCGGGTCCGGCAACTTACCGGGTCCGACAACTAACCGGGTCCGGCAACTTACCATGTACGGCAGCTTACCGGGTCCCGTAACTTACCGGGTCTGGCAGCTTATCGGGTCTAGCTGCTGAGTCCGGCAACTTACCATGTCCGGTAGCTTACCAGGTCCGGCAACTTACCGAGTCCGGCAACTTACCGTATCCGGCAACTTACCGGGTCTGGCAACTTACCGGGGTCGGCAGCTTACTAAGTCCGGCAACTTACCGGCAGCTTACCTGTTCTAGCTTTTGAGTCCGGCAACTTACCAGGTCCATTAGCTTACCGGGTCCGGCAACTTACCAAGTCCGGCAACTTACCGGATCCGGCAACTTACCGGGTCCAACAGCTTGCTAAGTCCGGCAACTTACCGGGTCCGGCAGCTTACTAAGTCCGGCAACTTACTGGATCCTGCAACTTACCAGGTTCGGCAACTTACCATGTCCGGTAGCTTACGGGGCTCGGCAACTAACGGGGTCCGGCAACTTACCATGTCCGGCAACTTACCGGATCCGGCAGTTTACCAGGTCCGGCAACTTACTGGGTCCGGCAACTTATCGGGTCTAGCTGCTGAGTCTGGCAACTTACCATGTCCGGTAGCTTACCGGGTCCGGCAACTTACCGAGTCCGGCAACTTACCGGATCCGGCAACTTACAGGGTCTGGCAACTTACCGGGTCCGGCAGCTTACTAAGTCCGGCAACTTACCGGATCCGGCAACTAACCGGGTCCGGCAACTTACCATGTACGGCAGCTTACCGGGTCCTGTAACTTACCGGGTCTGGCAGCTTATCGGGTCTAGCTGCTGAGTCCGGCAACTTACCATGTCCGGTAGCTTACCGGGTCCGGCAACTTACCGAGTCCGGCAACTTACCGAGTCCGGCAACTTACCGTATCCGGCAACTTACCGGGTCTGGCAACTTACCGGGTCCGGCAACTTACTAAGTCCGGCAACTTACCGGCAGCTTACCTGTTCTAGCTTTAGAGTCCGGCAACTTACCAGGTCCGGCAGCTTACTAAGTCCGGCAACTTACCGGGTCCGGCATAGCACGGGTCCGGCAGCTTACTGGATCCGGCAACTTACCGGGTCCGGCAATTTACCGGGTCCGGCAACTTACCGGGTCCGGCAGCTTACCGTGTCCGGCAACTTACCATGTACGGCAGCTTACCGGGTCCGGTAACTTACCGGGTCTGGCAACTTACCGGGTACGGCAGCTTACTGAGTCCACAACTTACCGGGTCCGGCAGCTTACCGGGTCCTGCAACTTACCAGGTCTGTCAGCTTACCGAGTCCGGCAACTTATCGGGTTTAGCAGCTGACCGGGCAACTTACCGGGTCCGGCAACTTACTGTGTCCGGTAGCTTACTGGATCCTGCCACTTACCGGGTCCGGCAACTTACCGGATTTGGCAGCTTACTGAGTCCGGCAACTAACCGGGTCCGGCAACTTACCATGTACGGCAACTTACCGGGTCCCGCAACTTACTGTGTCCGGTAGCTTAACGGGTCCTGCAACTTACCGAGCAGGCATCTTACCATGTCCGGTAGCTTACTGGGTCCAGCAACTTACCGAGTCCGGCAACTGACCATGTCCGGCAACTTACCGGATCCCGCAGCTTTTTTTACCGGGTCCGGCAGCTTACTAAGTCCAGCAACTTACCGGCAGCTTACCTGTTCTAGCTTTAGAGTCCGGCAACTTACCAGGTCCGGCAGCTTACTAAGTCCGGCAACTTACCGGGTCCGGCATAGCACGGGTCCGGCAGCTTACTGGATCCGGCAACTTACCGGGTCCGGCAACTTACCGGGTCTGGCAACTTACCGGATCCGGCAGTTTACCAGGTCCGGCAACTTACTGGGTCCGGCAACTTACTGGGTCCGGCAACTTATCCAGTCCGGTAGCTTACCAGGTCCGGCATAGCACTGGTCTGGCAGCTTACTGGATTCGGCAACTTACCGGGTCCGGCAACTTACCGGGTACGGCAACTTACCGGGTCCGGCAACTTACCGGATCCGGCAACTTACCGGATCCGGCAACTCACCAGGTCCAGCAGCTTACCGGATCCGGTAACTTACCGGGTCTGGCAACTTACCGGGTCCGGCAACTTACCGGGTCCGGCAACTTACCATGTCCGGTAGCTTACCGGGTCCGGCAACTTACCGAGTCCGGCAACTTACCGAGTCCGGCAACTTACCGGATCCGGCAACTTACCGGGTCTGGCAACTTACCGGATCCCGCAGCTTACTGGGTCCGGTAACTTACCCGGTCCGGCAACTTAGTGGGTCCGGCAACTTATCAGGTCTAGCTGCTGAGGCCGGCAACTTACCAGGTCCGTTAGCTTACCGGGTCCGGCAGCTTACCGGGTCCGGCAGCTTACCAGGTCCAGCAGTGCACGGGTTTGGCAGCTTACTGGATTCGGCAGCTTACTGGATCCTGCCACTTACCGGGTCCGGCAACTTATCGGATCCGGCAGCTTACTGAGTCCGGCAACTTACCGGGTCCGGCAACTAACCGGGTCCGGCAACTTACCAGGTCCGGCAGCTTACTAAGTCCGGCAACTTACCGGGTCCGGCATAGCACGGGTCCGGTAGCTTACTGGATCCGGCAACTTACCGGGTCCGGCAACTTGCCATGTCCGGCATCTTACCGGATCCGGCAGTTTACCAGGTCCGGCAACTTACCGGGTCCGGCAACTTACTGGGT
Organism: Branchiostoma floridae; assembly: GCF_000003815.2. Lineage (NCBI taxonomy): Eukaryota > Metazoa > Chordata > Leptocardii > Amphioxiformes > Branchiostomatidae > Branchiostoma > Branchiostoma floridae. The sequence goes on from NW_023365711.1 coordinate 55,404, forward strand.
CCGGCAACTTATC
>NW_023365711.1:56274-57504 GCF_000003815.2 Branchiostoma floridae
CGGGTCCGGCAACTTACCGGGTCCAGGCAACTAACCGGGTCCGGCAACTTACCATGTACGGCAGCTTACCGGGTCACTGTAACTTACCGGGTCTGGCAGCTTATCGGGTCTAGCTGCTGAGTCCGGCAACTTACCATGTCCGGTAGCTTACCGGGTCCGGCAACTTACCGAGTCCGGTAGCTTAACAGGTCCTGCAACTTACCGGGCACTGCAACTTACCCTGTCCGGTAGCTTACCGGGTCCGGCAACTTACCGAGTCTTGCAACTTAGTGGGTCCGGCAACTTATCAGGTCTAGCTGCTGAGGCCGGCAACTTACCAGGTCCGTTAGTTTACCGGGTCCGGCAACTCACCGGGTCCGGCAGCTTACCAGGTCCGGCAGTGCACAGGTCTGGCAGCTTACTGGATTCGTCAGCTTACTGGATCCTGCCACTTACCGGGTCCGGCAACTTACCGGATTTGGCAGCTTACTGAGTCCGGCAACTTACCGGGTCCAGAAACTAATCGGGTCCGGCAACTTACCATGTACGGCAGCTTACCGGGTCTCGTAAATTACCGGGTCTGGCAGCTTATCGGGTCTAGCTGCTGAGTCCGGCAACTTACCATGTCCGGTAGCTTACCGGGTCCGGCAACTTACCGAGTCCGGCAACTTACCGTATCCGGCAACTTACCGGGTCTGGCAACTTACCGGGTCCGGCAGCTTACTAAGTCCGGCAACTTACCGGCAGCTTACCTGTTCTAGCTTTTGAGTCCGGCAACTTACCAGGTCCATTAGCTTACCGGGTCCGGCAACTTACCAAGTCCGGCAACTTACCGGATCCGGCAACTTACCGGGTCCAACAGCTTACTAAGTCCGGCAACTTACCGGGTCCGGCAGCTTACTAAGTCCGGCAACTTACTGGATCCTGCAACTTACCAGGTCTCGTAACTTACCGGGTCTGGCAGCTTATCGGGTCTAGCTGCTGAGTCGGGCAACTTACCATGTCCGGTAGCTTACCGGGTCCGGCAACTTACCGAGTCCGGCAACTTACCGTATCCAGCAACTTATCGGGTCTAGCAGCTGAGTCTGGCAACTTACCAAGTCCGGCAACTTACCGGATCCGGCAACTCACCAGGTTCAGCAGCTTACCAGGTCCAGCAGCTTACCGGACCCGGTAACTTATCGGGTCTGGCAACTTACCGGGTCCGGCAGCTTACCAGGTCCGGCATAGCACTGGTCTGGCAGCTTACCG
>NW_023365711.1:57622-60051 GCF_000003815.2 Branchiostoma floridae
GGGTCCGGCAGCTTACTAAGTCCGGCAACTTACCGGATCGTGCAACTTACCAGGTTCGGCAATTTACCATGTCTGGTAGCTTACGGGGTCCGGCAACTTACCGGGTCCGGCAACTTACCATGTCCGGCAACTTACCGGATCCGGCAGTTTACCAGGTCCGGCAACTTGCTGGGTCCGGCAGCTTACTGGGTCCGGCAACTTATCGGGTCTAGATGCTGAGTCCAGCAAGTTACAAGGTCCGGCATAGCACGGGTCCGGCAGCTTACTGGATCCGGCAACTTACCGGGTCTGGCAATTTACCGGGTCCTGCAACTTACCAGGTTCGGCAATTTACCATGTCTGGTAGCTGACGGGGTCCTGCAACTTACCGGGTCCGGCAACTTACCATGTCCGGCAACTTACCGGATCAGGCAGTTTACCAGGTCCGGCAACTTACTGGGTCCGGCAACCTGCCATGTCCGGCATCTTACCGGATCCGGCAGTTTACCAGGTCCGGCAACTTACTGGGTCCGGCAACTTACTGGGTCCGGCAACTTATCGGGTCTAGCTGCTGAGTCCGGCAACTTACCATGGCCGGTAGCTTACCGAGTCCGGCAACTTACCGTATCCGGCAACTTACCGGGTCTGGCAACTTACCGGGGTCGGCAGCTTACTAAGTCCGGCAACTTACCGGCAGCTTACCTGTTCTAGCTTTTGAGTCCGGCAACTTACCAGGTCCATTAGCTTACCGGGTCCGGCAACTTACCAAGTCCGGCAACTTACCGGATCCGGCAACTTACCGGGTCCAACAGATTGCTAAGTCCGGCAACTTACCGGGTCCGGCAGCTTACTAAGTCCGGCAACTTACTGGATCCTGCAACTTACCAGGTTCGGCAACTTACCATGTCCGGTAGCTTACGGGGCTCGGCAACTAACGGGGTCCGGCAACTTACCATGTCCGGCAACTTACCGGATCCGGCAGTTTACCAGGTCCGGCAACTTACTGGGTCCGGCAACTTATCGGGTCTAGCTGCTGAGTCTGGCAACTTACCATGTCCGGTAGCTTACCGGGTCCGGCAACTTACCGAGTCCGGCAACTTACCGGATCCGGCAACTTACAGGGTCTGGCAACTTACCGGGTCCGGCAGCTTACTAAGTCCGGCAACTTACCGGATCCTGCAACTTACCAGGTTCTGCAACTTACCATGTCCGGTAGCTTACCGGGTCCGGCAACTTACCGAGTCCGGCAACTTACCAAATCCAGCAACTTACCAGGTTCGGCAACTATCAGGTCTAGCAGCTTACTGGGTCCGGCAACTTACCGGGTCCGGCACCTTACCATGCATGTACAGCAGCTTATCGGGTCCTGCAATTTACGGGATCCAGCAACTTATCGGGTCTAGCAGCTGAGTCTGGCAACTTACCAAGTCCGGCAACTTACCGGATCCGGCAACTCACCAGGTTCAGCAGCTTACCAGGTCCAGCAGCTTACCGGACCCGGTAACTTACCGGGTCTGGCAACTTACCGGGTCCGGCAGCTTACCAGGTCCGGCATAGCACTGGTCTGGCAGCTTACTGGATCCGGCAACTTACCGGGTCCGGCAACTTACCGGGTCCGGCAACTTACCATGTCCGGTAGCTTACCGGGTCCGGCAACTTACCGAGTCCGGCAAATTACCGGATCCGGCAACTTACCGGGTCTGGCAACTTACCGGGTCCGGCAGCTTACTAAGTCCGGCAACTTACCGGATCCTGCAACTTACCAGGTTCGGCAATTTACCATGTCTGGTAGCTTACGGGGTCCGGCAACTTACCGGGTCCGGCAACTTACCATGTCCGGCAACTTACCGGATCCGGCAGTTTACCAGGTCCGGCAACTTACTGGGTCCGGCAACTTACTGGGTCCGGCAACTTATCGGGTCTAGATGCTGAGTCCAGCAAGTTACAAGGTCCGGCATATCACGGGTCCGGCAGCTTACTGGATCCGGCAACTTACCGGGTCTGGCAATTTACCGGGTCCTGCAACTTACCAGGTTCGGCAATTTACCATGTCTGGGAGCTGACGGGGTCCGGCAACTTACCGGGTCCGGCAACTTACCATGTCCGGCAACTTACCGGATCAGGCAGTTTACCAGGTCCGGCAACTTACTGGGTCCGGCAACCTGCCATGTCCGGCATCTTACCGGATCCGGCAGATTACCGGGTCTGGCAACTTACCGGGTCCGGCAGCTTACTAAGGCCGGCAACTTACCGGATCCTGCAACTTACCACGGGCGGCAACTTACCACGTCCGGTAGCTTACGGGGTCCGGCAACTTACTGGGTCCGGCAACTTATCGGGTCTAGCTGCTGAGTCCGGCAACTTACCATGGCCGGTAGCTTACCGGGTCCGGCAACTTACCGAGTCCGGCAACTTACCGTATCCGGCAACTTACCGGGTCTGGCAACTTA
>NW_023365711.1:60377-63259 GCF_000003815.2 Branchiostoma floridae
CGGCAACTTACCAGGTTCGGCAACTTACCATGTCCGGTAGCTTACGGGGTCCGGCAACTGACCGGGTCCGGCAACTTACCATGTACGGCAACTTACTGGGTCCGGCAACTTACTGGGTCCGGCAACTGATCGGGTCTAGCTGCTGAGTCCGGCAACTTACCATGTCCGGTAGCTTACCGGGTCCGGCAACTTACCGAGTCCGGCAACTTACCAAATCCAGCAACTTACCAGGTTCGGCAACTTATCGGGTCTAGCAGCTTACTGGGTCCGGCAACTTACCGGGTCCGGCAGCTTACTAAGTCCGGCAACTTACCGGCAGCTTACCTGTTCTAGCTTTAGAGTCCGGCAACTTACCAGGTCCGGCAGCTTACTAAGTCCGGCAACTTACCGGGTCCGGCATAGCATGGGTCTGGCAGCTTACTGGATCCGGCAACTTACCGGGTCCGGCAATTTACCGGGTCCGGCAACTTACCTGGTCCGGCAGCTTACCGTGTCCGGCAACTTACCAGGTCCGGCAACTTACCGGGTCCAGCAACTTACCATGTACGGCAGCTTACCGGGTCCGGTAACTTACCGGGTCTGGCAACTTACCGGGTCCGGCAGCTTACTGAGTCCACAACTTACCGAGTCCGGCAGCTTACCGGGTCCTGCAACTTACCAGGTCTGTCAGCTTACCGAGTCCGGCAACTTATCGGGTTTAGCAGCTGACCGGGCAACTTACCGGGTCCGGCAACTGACTGTGTCCAGTAGCTTAACAGGTCCTGCAACTTACAGGGCACTGCAACTTACCATGTCCGGTAGCTTACCGGGTCCGGCAACTTACCGAGTCTGGCAACTTACCATGTCCGGCAACTTACCGGATCCGGCAGCTTACCGGGTCCGGTACCTTACCCCGTCCGGCAACTTAGTGGGTCCGGCAACTTATCAGGTCTAGCTGCTGAGGCCGGCAACTTATCAGGTCCGTTATTTTACCGGGTCCGGCAACTTACCGGGTCCGACAACTAACCGGGTCCGGCAACTTACCATGTACGGCAGCTTACCGGGTCCCGTAACTTACCGGGTCTGGCAGCTTATCGGGTCTAGCTGCTGAGTCCGGCAACTTACCATGTCCGGTAGCTTACCAGGTCCGGCAACTTACCGAGTCCGGCAACTTACCGTATCCGGCAACTTACCGGGTCTGGCAACTTACCGGGGTCGGCAGCTTACTAAGTCCGGCAACTTACCGGCAGCTTACCTGTTCTAGCTTTTGAGTCCGGCAACTTACCAGGTCCATTAGCTTACCGGGTCCGGCAACTTACCAAGTCCGGCAACTTACCGGATCCGGCAACTTACCGGGTCCAACAGCTTACTAAGTCCGGCAACTTACTGGATCCTGCAACTTACCAGGTTCGGCAACTTACCATGTCCGGTAGCTTACGGGGCTCGGCAACTAACGGGGTCCGGCAACTTACCATGTCCGGCAACTTACCGGATCCGGCAGTTTACCAGGTCCGGCAACTTACTGGGTCCGGCAACTTATCGGGTCTAGCTGCTGAGTCTGGCAACTTACCATGTCCGGTAGCTTACCGGGTCCGGCAACTTACCGAGTCCGGCAACTTACCGGATCCGGCAACTTACAGGGTCTGGCAACTTACCGGGTCCGGCAGCTTACTAAGTCCGGCAACTTACCGGATCCTGCAACTTACCAGGTTCTGCAACTTACCATGTCCGGTAGCTTACCGGGTCCGGCAACTTACCGAGTCCGGCAACTTACCAAATCCAGCAACTTACCAGGTTCGGCAACTTATCGGGTCTAGCAGCTTACTGGGTCCGGCAACTTACCGGGTCCGGCAACTTACCATGCATGTACAGCAGCTCATCGGGTCCTGCAATTTACGGGGTCCAGCAACTTATCGGGTCTAGCAGCTGAGTCTGGCAACTTACCAGGTCCAGCAGCTTAACGGATCCGGTAACTTACCGGGTCTGGCAACTTACCGGATCCGGCAACTTACCGGGTCCGGTAGCTTACCAGGTCCGGCATAGCACTGGTCTGGCAGCTTACTGGATTCGGCAACTTACCGGGTCCGGCAACTTACCGGGTCCGGCAACTTACCGGGTACGGCAACTTACCGGGTACGGCAACTTACCGGGTCCGGCAACTTACCGGATCCGGCAACTTACCGGGTCCGGCAACTTACCATGTCCGGTAGCTTACCGGGTCCGGCAACTTACCGAGTCCGGCAACTTACCGGATCCGGCAACTTACCGGGTCTGGCAACTTACCGGATCCCGCAGCTTACTGGGTCCGGTAACTTACCCGGTCCGGCAACTTAGTGGGTCCGGCAACTTATCAGGTCTAGCTGCTGAGGCCGGCAACTTACCAGGTCCGTTAGCTTACCGGGTCCGTTAGCTTACCGGGTCCGGCAGCTTACCAGGTCCAGCAGTGCACGGGTCCGGCAGCTTACTGGATTCGGCAGCTTACTGGATCCTGCCACTTACCGGGTCCGGCAACTTATCGGATCCGGCAGCTTACTGAGTCCGGCAACTTACCGGGTCCGGCAACTAACCGGGTCCGGCAACTTACCAGGTCCGGCAGCTTACTAAGTCCGGCAACTTACCGGGTCCGGCATAGCACGGGTCCGGCAGCTTACTGGATCCGGCAACTTACCGGGTCCGGCAACTTGCCATGTCCGGCATCTTACCGGATCCGGCAGTTTACCAGGTCCGGCAACTTACTGGGTCCGGCAACTTACTGGGTCCGGCAACTTATCGGGTCTAGCTGCTGAGTCCGGCTACTTACCATGTCCGGTAGCTTACCGGGTCCGGCAACTTACCGAGTCCGGCAACTTACCGGATCCGGCAACTTACCGGGTCTGGCAACTTACCGGATCCCGCAGCTTACT
>NW_023365711.1:63359-71539 GCF_000003815.2 Branchiostoma floridae
GGTCCGGCAACTTAGTGGGTCCGGCAACTTATCGGGTCTAGCTGTTGAGTGTTGCAACTTACCATGTCCGGTAGCTTACCGGGTCCGGCAACTTACCGTATCCGGCAACTTACCGGGTCTGGCAACTTACCGGGTCCGACAGCTTACTAAGTCCGGCAACTTACCGGATCCTGCAACTTACCAGGTTCGGCAACTTACCATGTCCGGTAGCTTACGGGGTCCGGCAACTTACCGGGTCCGGCAACTTACCATGTACGGCAACTTACTGGGTCCGGCAACTTACTGGGTCCGGCAACTAATCGGGCTAGCTGCTGAGTCCGGCAACTTACCATGTCCGGTAGCTTACCGGGTCCGGCAACTTACCGAGTCCGGCAACTTACCAAATCCAGTAACTTACCAGGTTCGGCAACTTATCAGGTCTAGCAGCTTACTGGGTCCGGCAACTTACCGGGTCCGGCACCTTACCATGCATGTACAGCAGCTTATCGGGTCCTGCAATTTACGGGATCCAGCAACTTATCGGGTCTAGCAGCTGAGTCTGGCAACTTACCAAGTCCGGCAACTTACCGGATCCGGCAACTCACCAGGTTCAGCAGCTTACCAGGTCCAGCAGCTTACCGGACCCGGTAACTTACTGGGTCTGGCAACTTACCGGGTCCGGCAGCTTACCAGGTCCGGCATAGCACTGGTCTGGCAGCTTACTGGATCCGGCAACTTACCGGGTCCGGCAACTTACCGGGTCCGGCAACTTACCATGTCCGGTAGCTTACCGGGTCCGGCAACTTACCGAGTCCGGCAAATTACCGGATCCGGCAACTTACCGGGTCTGGCAACTTACCGGGTCCGGCAGCTTACTAAGTCCGGCAACTTACCGGATCCTGCAACTTACCAGGTTCGGCAATTTACCATGTCTGGTAGCTTACCAGGTTCGGCAATTTACCATGTCTGGTAGCTTACGGGGTCCGGCAACTTACCGGGTCCGGCAACTTACCATGTCCGGCAACTTACCGGATCCGGCAGTTTACCAGGTCCGGCAACTTACTGGGTCCGGCAACTTACTGGGTCCGGCAACTTATCGGGTCTAGATGCTGAGTCCAGCAAGTTACAAGGTCCGGCATAGCACGGGTCCGGCAGCTTACTGGATCCGGCAACTTACCGGGTCTGGCAATTTACCGGGTCCTGCAACTTACCAGGTTCGGCAATTTACCATGTCTGGTAGCTGACGGGGTCCGGCAACTTACCGGGTCCGGCAACTTACCATGTCCGGCAACTTACCGGATCAGGCAGTTTACCAGGTCCGGCAACTTACTGGGTCCGGCAACCTGCCATGTCCGGCATCTTACCGGATCCGGCAGTTTACCGGGTCTGGCAACTTACCGGGTCCGGCAGCTTACTAAGTCCGGCAACTTACCGGATCCTGCAACTTACCAGGTTCGGCAACTTACCATGTCCGGTAGCTTACGGGGTCCGGCAACTTACTGGGTCCGGCAACTTATCGGGTCTAGCTGCTGAGTCCGGCAACTTACCATGGCCGGTAGCTTACCGGGTCCGGCAACTTACCGAGTCCGGCAACTTACCGTATCCGGCAACTTACCGGGTCTGGCAACTTACCGGGTCCGGCAGCTTACTAAGTCCAGCAACTTACCGGATCCTGCAACTTACCAGGTTCGGCAACTTACCATGTCCGGTAGCTTACGGGGTCCGGCAACTTACCGGGTCCGGCAACTTACCATGTACGGCAACTTACTGGGTCCGGCAACTTACTGGGTCCGGCAACTTATCGGGTCTAGCTGCTGAGTCCGGCAACTTACCATGTCCGGTAGCTTACCGGGTCCGGCAACTTACCGAGTCCGGCAACTTACCAAATCCAGCAACTTACCAGGTTTGGCAACTTATCGGGTCTAGCAGCTTACTGGGTCCGGCAACTTACCGGGTCCGGCAGCTTACTAAGTCCGGCAACTTACCGGCAGCTTACCTGTTCTAGCTTCAGAGTCCGGCAACTTATGGGGATTAGCAGCTGACCAGGCAACTTACGTGGTCCCGCAACTTACTGTGTCCGGTAGCTTAACGGGTCCTGCAACTTACCAAGCAGGCATCTTACCATGTCCGGTAGCTTACTGGGTCCGGCAACTTACCGAGTCCGGCAACTGACCATGTCTGACAACTTACCGGATCCCGCAGCTTACTGGGTCCGGTAACTTACCCGGTCCGGCAACTTAGTGGGTCCGGCAACTTATCAGGTCTAGCTGCTGAGGCCGGCAACTTACCAGGTCCGTTAGTTTACCGGGTCCGGCAACTTACCGGGTCCGGCAGCTTACCAGGTCCGGCAGTGCACGGGTCCGGCAGCTTACTGGATTCGTCAGCTTACTGGATCCTGCCACTTACCGGGTCCGGCAACTTACCGGATTTGGCAGCTTACTGAGTCCGGCAACTTACCGGGTCCGGCAACTTACTGTGTCCGGTAGCTTAACAGGTCCTGCAACTTACCGGGCACTGCAACTTACCCTGTCCGGTAGCTTACAGGGTCCGGCAACTTACCGAGTCTTGCAACTTACCATGTCCGGCAAATTACCGGATCCGGCAGCTTACCGGGTCCGGTAACTTACCCCGTCCGGCAACTTAGTGGGTCCGGCAACTTATCAGGTCTAGCTGCTGAGGCCGGCAACTTACCAGGTCCGTTAGTTTACCGGGTCCGGCAACTTACCGGGTCCGGCAGCTTACCAGGTCCGGCAGTGCACAGGTCCGGCAGCTTACTGGATTCGTCAGCTTACTGGATCCTGCCACTTACCAGGTCCGGCAACTTACCGGATTTGGCAGCTTACTGAGTCCGGCAACTTACCAGGTCCAGAAACTAACCGGGTCCGGCAACTTACCATGTACGGCAGCTTACCGGGTCTCGTAACTTACCGGGTCTGGCAGCTTATCGGGTCTAGCTGCTGAGTCCGGCAACTTACCATGTCCGGTAGCTTACCGGGTCCGGCAACTTACCGAGTCCGGCAACTTACCGTATCCGGCAACTTACCGGGTCTGGCAACTTACCGGGTCCGGCAGCTTACTAAGTCCGGCAACTTACCGGCAGCTTACCTGTTCTAGCTTTTGAGTCCGGCAACTTACCAGGTCCATTAGCTTACCGGGTCCGGCAACTTACCGGATCCGGCAACTTACCGGGTCCAACAGCTTACTAAGTCCGGCAACTTACCGGGTCCGGCAGCTTACTAAGTCCGGCAACTTACTGAATCCTGCAACTTACCAGGTTCGGCAATTTACCATGTCCGGTAGCTTACGGGGCTCGGCAACTAACGGGGTCCGGCAACTTACCATGTCCGGCAACTTACCGGATCCGGCAGTTTACCATGTCCGGCAACTTACTGGGTCCGGCAACTTATCGGGTCTAGCTGCTGAGTCCGGCAACTTACCATGTCCGGTAGCTTACCGGGTCCGGCAACTTACCAGGTCCGGCAACTTACCGGGTCCGGCAACTTATCATATAGGGCAGCTTACCAGGTCCGGTAACTTACCGGGTCTGGCAGCTTACCGGGTCCGGTAGCTTACCGGGTCTGGCAACTTACCGGGTCCAGCAACATACCGGGTCCGGTAGCTTACTGAGTCCGGCAACTTACCAGGTCCGGCAGCTTACCGGGTCCTGCAACTTACCAGGTCTGTCAGCTTACCGAGTCCAGCAACTTACCGGGTCTGGCAGCTTACCGGGTCCGGCAGCTTACCGAGTCCGGCAACTTACCGGGTCCGGCAACATACCGGGTCCGGCAGCTTACTGAGTCCGGCAACTTACCAGGTCGGGCAGCTTACCGGGTCCTGCAACTTACCAGGTCTGTCAGCTTACCGAGTCCGGCAACTTACCGGGTCTGGCAACTTACCATGTCCGGTAGCTTACCGGGTCCGGCAACTTACCGAGTCCGGCAACTTACCGTATCCGGCAACTTACCGGGTCTGGCAACTTACCGGGTCCGGCAGCTTACTAAGTCCAGCAACTTACCGGATCCTGCAACTTACCAGGTTCGGCAACTTACCATGTCCGGTAGCTTACGGGGTCCGGCAACTTACCGGGTCCGGCAACTTACCATGTACGGCAACTTACTGGGTCCGGCAACTTACTGGGTCCGGCAACTTATCGGGTCTAGCTGCTGAGTCCGGCAACTTACCATGTCCGGTAGCTTACCGGGTCCGGCAACTTACCGAGTCCGGCAACTTACCAAATCCAGCAACTTACCAGGTTTGGCAACTTATCGGGTCTAGCAGCTTACTGGGTCCGGCAACTTACCGGGTCCGGCAGCTTACTAAGTCCGGCAACTTACCGGCAGCTTACCTGTTCTAGCTTTAGAGTCCGGCAACTTATGGGGTTTAGCAGCTGACCAGGCAACTTACGTGGTCCCGCAACTTACTGTGTCCGGTAGCTTAACGGGTCCTGCAACTTACCAAGCAGGCATCTTACCATGTCCGGTAGCTTACTGGGTCCGGCAACTTACCGAGTCCGGCAACTGACCATGTCTGACAACTTACCGGATCCCGCAGCTTACTGGGTCCGGTAACTTACCCGGTCCGGCAACTTAGTGGGTCCGGCAACTTATCAGGTCTAGCTGCTGAGGCCGGCAACTTACCAGGTCCGTTAGTTTACCGGGTCCGGCAACTTACCGGGTCCGGCAGCTTACCAGGTCCGGCAGTGCACGGGTCCGGCAGCTTACTGGATTCGTCAGCTTACTGGATCCTGCCACTTACCGGGTCCGGCAACTTACCGGATTTGGCAGCTTACTGAGTCCGGCAACTTACCGGGTCCGGCAACTTACTGTGTCCGGTAGCTTAACAGGTCCTGCAACTTACCGGGCACTGCAACTTACCCTGTCCGGTAGCTTACAGGGTCCGGCAACTTACCGAGTCTTGCAACTTACCATGTCCGGCAAATTACCGGATCCGGCAGCTTACCGGGTCCGGTAACTTACCCCGTCCGGCAACTTAGTGGGTCCGGCAACTTATCAGGTCTAGCTGCTGAGGCCGGCAACTTACCAGGTCCGTTAGTTTACCGGGTCCGGCAACTTACCGGGTCCGGCAGCTTACCAGGTCCGGCAGTGCACAGGTCCGGCAGCTTACTGGATTCGTCAGCTTACTGGATCCTGCCACTTACCAGGTCCGGCAACTTACCGGATTTGGCAGCTTACTGAGTCCGGCAACTTACCGGGTCCAGAAACTAACCGGGTCCGGCAACTTACCATGTACGGCAGCTTACCGGGTCTCGTAACTTACCGGGTCTGGCAGCTTATCGGGTCTAGCTGCTGAGTCCGGCAACTTACCATGTCCGGTAGCTTACCGGGTCCGGCAACTTACCGAGTCCGGCAACTTACCGTATCCGGCAACTTACCGGGTCTGGCAACTTACCGGGTCCGGCAGCTTACTAAGTCCGGCAACTTACCGGCAGCTTACCTGTTCTAGCTTTTGAGTCCGGCAACTTACCAGGTCCATTAGCTTACCGGGTCCGGCAACTTACCAAGTCCGGCAACTTACCGGATCCGGCAACTTACCGGGTCCAACAGCTTACTAAGTCCGGCAACTTACCGGGTCCGGCAGCTTACTAAGTCCGGCAACTTACTGAATCCTGCAACTTACCAGGTTCGGCAATTTACCATGTCCGGTAGCTTATCGGGTCTAGCTGCTGAGTCGGGCAACTTACCATGTCCGGTAGCTTACCGGGTCCGGCAACTTACCGAGTCCGGCAACTTACCGTATCCAGCAACTTATCGGGTCTAGCAGCTGAGTCTGGCAACTTACCAAGTCCGGCAACTTACCGGATCCGGCAACTCACCAGGTCCAGCAGCTTACCGGACCCGGTAACTTATCGGGTCTGGCAACTTACCGGGTCCGGCAGCTTACCAGGTCCGGCAACTTACCGGATCCGGCAGTTTACCAGGTCCGGCAACTTACTGGGTCCGGCAACTTACTGGGTCCGGCAACTTATCGGGTCTAGATGCTGAGTCCAGCAAGTTACAAGGTCCGGCATAGCACGGGTCCGGCAGCTTACTGGATCCGGCAACTTACCGGGTCCGGCAATTTACCGGGTCCTGCAACTTACCAGGTTCGGCAATTTACCATGTCTGGTAGCTGACGGGGTCCGGCAACTTACCGGGTCCGGCAACTTACCATGTCCGGCAACTTACCGGATCAGGCAGTTTACCAGGTCCGGCAACTTACTGGGTCCGGCAACCTGCCATGTCCGGCATCTTACCGGATCCGGCAGTTTACCAGGTCCGGCAACTTACTGGGTCCGGCAACTTACTGGGTCCGGCAACTTATCGGGTCTAGCTGCTGAGTCCGGCAACTTACCATGGCCGGTAGCTTACCGGGTCCGGCAACTTACCGTTTTGACGGCAACGGCGATAGACATGGGACCGGGTCTGGAACTTACAAGGTCCGGCAGCTTACTAAGTCCGGCAACTTACCGGATCCTGCAACTTACCAGGTTCGGCAACTTACCATGTCCGGTAGCTTACGGGGTCCGGCAACTTACCGGGTCCGGCAACTTACCATGTACGGCAACTCACTGGGTCCGGCAACTTACTGGGTCCGGCAACTTATCGGGTCTAGCTGCTGAGTCCGGCAACTTACCATGTCCGGTAGCTTACGGGGTCCGGCAACTTACCGGGTCCGGCAACTTACCATGTACGGCAACTTACTGGGTCCGGCAACTTACTGGGTCCGGCAACTTATCGGGTCTAGCTGCTGAGTCCGGCAACTTACCATGTCCGGTAGCTTACCGGGTCCGGCAACTTACCGAGTCCGGCAACTTACCAAATCCAGCAACTTACCAGGGCCGGCAACTTATCGGGTCTAGCACCGAACCCGGTCCGGCAACTTACCGGGTCCGGCAGCTCACTAAGTCCGGCAACTTACCGGCAGCTTACCTGTTCTAGCTTTAGAGTCCGGCAACTTACCAGGTCCGGCACCTTACTAAGTCCGGCAACTTACCGGGTCCGGCATAGCATGGGTCTGGCAGCTTACTGGATCCGGCAACTTACCGGGTCCGGCCACCACCCCCGTCCGGCAACTTACCTGGTCCGGCCGCTTACCGTGTCCGGCAACTTACCAGGTCCGGCAACTTACCGGGTCCAGCAACTTACCATGTACGGCAGCTTACCGGGTCCGGTAACTTACCGGGTCTGGCAACTTACCGGGTCCGGCAGCTTACTGAGTCCACAACTTACCGAGTCCAGCAACATACCGGGTCCGGTAGCTTACTGAGTCCGGCAACTTACCAGGTCCGGCAGCTTACCGGGTCCTGCAACTTACCAGGTCTGTCAGCTTACCGAGTCCAGCAACTTACCGGGTCTGGCAGCTTACCGGGTCCGGCAGCTTACCGAGTCCGGCAACTTACCGGGTCCGGCAACATACCGGGTCCGGCAGCTTACTGAGTCCGGCAACTTACCAGGTCGGGCAGCTTACCGGGTCCTGCAACTTACCAGGTCTGTCAGCAACTTATCAGGTCTAGCTGCTGAGGCCGGCAACTTACCAGGTCCGTTAGTTTACCGGGTCCGGCAACTTACCGGGTCCGGCAGCTTACCAGGTCCGGCAGTGCACAGGTCCGGCAGCTTACTGGATTCGTCAGCTTACTGGATCCTGCCACTTACCAGGTCCGGCAACTTACCGGATTTGGCAGCTTACTGAGTCCGGCAACTTACCGGGTCCAGAAACTAACCGGGTCCGGCAACTTACCATGTACGGCAGCTTACCGGGTCTCGTAACTTACCGGGTCTGGCAGCTTATCGGGTCTAGCTGCTGAGTCCGGCAACTTACCATGTCCGGTAGCTTACCGGGTCCGGCAACTTACCGAGTCCGGCAACTTACCGTATCCGGCAACTTACCGGGTCTGGCAACTTACCGGGTCCGGCAGCTTACTAAGTCCGGCAACTTACCGGCAGCTTACCTGTACTAGCTTTTGAGACCGGCAACTTACCAGGTCCATTAGCTTACCGGATCCGGCAACTTACCAAGTCCGGCAACTTACCGGATCCGGCAACTTACCGGGACCAACAGCTTACTAAGTCCGGCAACTTACCGGGTCCGGCAGCTTACTAAGTCCGGCAACTTACTGAATCCTGCAACTTACCAGGTTCGGCAATTTACCATGTCCGGTAGCTTACGGGGGCTCGGCAACTGAGTCCGGCAACTTACCATGT
>NW_023365711.1:72092-113177 GCF_000003815.2 Branchiostoma floridae
GGTCCGGCAACTTATCGGGTCTAGATGCTGCTGAACCTCTACCATCTTACCAGGTTCGGCAATTTACCATGTCCGGTAGCTTACGGGGGCTCAGGCAACTAACGGGGTCCGGCAACTTACCATGTCCGGCAACTTACCGGATCCGGCAGTTTACCATGTCCGGCAACTTACTGGGTCCGGCAACTTATCGGGTCTAGCTGCTGAGTCCGGCAACTTACCATGTCCGGTAGCTTACCGGGTCCGGCAACTTACCGGGTCCGGCAACTTACCAGGTCCGGCAGTGCACGGGTCCGGCAGCTTACTGGATTCGTCAGCTTACTGGATCCTGCCACTTACCGGGTCCGGCAACTTACCGGATTTGGCAGCTTACTGAGTCCGGCAACTTACCGGGTCCGGCAACTAACCGGGTCCGGCAACTTACCATGTACGGCAGCTTACCGGGTCCCGTAACTTACCGGGTCTGGCAGCTTACTAAGTCCGGCAACTTACCGGGTCCGGCAGCTTACTAAGTCCGGCAACTTACCGGATCCGGCAACTTACTAAGTCCGGCAACTTACCGGGTCCGGCAGCTTACTAAGTACGGCAACTTACCGGATCCTGCAACTAGGTCTGGCAACCTACCAGGTCTGGCAGCTTACCGGGTCCGGCAACTTACTGCGTCCGGCAACTTACCATGTACGGCAACTTACCGGATCCTGCAACTAGGTCTGGCAACCTACCAGGTCTGGCAGCTTACCGGGTCCGGCAACTTACTGCGTCCGGCAACTTACCATGTACGGCAACTTACCGGGTCCGGTAACTTACCGGGTCTAGCAGCTTATCGGGTCTGGCAGCTTACCGGATCCGGCAACTTACCGGGTCCGGCAACTTACCGAGTCCGGCAACTTACCAGATCCAGCAACTTACCAGGTTCGGCAACTTATCGGGTTTAGCAGCTGACCGGGCAACTTACCGGGTCCGGCAACTTACTGTGTCCGGTAGCTTAACAGGTCCTGCAACTTACCGGGCACGGCAACTTAGCATGTCCGGTAGCTTACGGGGTCCGGAAACTTACTGGGTCCGGCAACTTATCGGGTCAAGCTGCTGAGTCCGGCAACTTACCAGGTCCGTTAGCGTACCGGGTCCGGCAACTTACCAAGTCCGGCAACTTACCGGATCTGGCAACTTACCGGGTCCGGCACCTTGCCAGGTCTGGAACCTTACCGGATCCGGCGTCTTACCAGATCCGGCGCCTTACCGGATATCTGGCACCATACCGGGTGCGGCACCTTACCAGGTCTGGCACCTTACTAAATATCAGTCATCTAACTGGGTCCGGCACCTTACCAAATATCTGACAGCTTACCGGAACCATACCGCCGTCCGTGCCGGACCCGGTAAGGTGCCAGATATCTGGTAAGGTGCCGGACCTGGTAAGATGCCGGATCTGAGTAAGGTGCCAGATCCGGTAAGGCTCCGGACCAGATATCTAGCACCTTACCGGGTCCGGCACCTTACCAGGTCTGGCATCTATTTAGTAGGTGGCGCTTCTAGTAGGCAGCTGCAAGATTTTGGGACTCTGATGACCGTGAAATTTGTAAGCCTTTAAGGCCAATTTTAGGTTTATTTTGTTATTTTTTACATGTGTACTGATACCTGGATATACTCTCGACGTGGTGACATGCATGATCCAGCAAACATTATCCAGTAAATTTTTTATATGATTTTTATGGTATTACAATTCACAAAAAAGTGAAAAGTGTCTCTCCAAGAACTTACAAATTATAGATACTTTGCAGAGGGTTTCTTGATTTTAAAAATTTTCTTTACCAAAGGACTTTATAAGAACACAATAAATATAATATGAAACATTATCACTTGTCTGAATATTTTCAACAGATTTTTGCCACATCTTTCATAAGTTCATTCAAGAAGATAGGGATTTCTTAACGTCAACTGTTACATACAAATGTAATAAAAATAATAAATCTTATTTTCATTTTTTTGTTATTCTGGGAACTGTATGGCTGGTACTAGGGTGAGATCACATTTCACATCTAAACTGTTATCCTTCTCCTTGCTATAGATATGTTTCAGCAATCCATGCATTGAACTTAGTGCTGAAGAACTCTCTGGGAGGGGGAGGGGTGGCATCACTCAGGAGTGACCCACAGGTAAGACTACACACTAGATACTAGAAAGGCCGACATTTGCTTAAGAGCAAATACAGCATATTTCAGCCATACCCCTTCCCACGCAACATTGGACTGTTCCAAATCACCCCTGCGCAAAAATGGAACATCCTCTTAACAGTACATTATCCCCCAAAGTGGACTGGTATTGTGAATTGATTCCAGGTAAAAACAGGTACAGAGCTTGCTTCTATTTATCAGAAAATGACAATAATCACACCTTCCATTCAGAAAATTTTCATCTTGATTGAAAATTGTTGAATGACTTCATGTAATGTCATTAACAATTTTCAGTACGATAACTAGGTGTAAGTTTTAAAAAGTATAAGCTCCTTGTGATGTGGGTACATTTATTATTGCAGTGAACTTTTTTTATTCAAGTAGGGCATACGATTTAATAATTATCAAGCAGGTGCAGGTACTGTAGGAGCGTTTGTTTTCTTCAAGCTGTAAAACTGTTAAACTGTTTTACTTTGTATGCAATCAGCCATCGAGCCTATTCTTATTTTAGTTTAACAACTTCCTGCCAGACCCGGAAGATACGATTGAACCTTGTTCGAGGATTTATTTTCGTCTGTCTGGTCAGTCTGTTCATACCCTGGCGCTGAGAGTGTTTTATTGGGCTGAAACTCTGGCAGTTTAAAGTTACTTACAATTTAAATGTTCAAAGTTTATGTCAAACAACAACAGCACTAGGAAATGTGGCCACTATAGACAGGTGGTCACTATAGAGAAAATGCTGATCTATTGACTAGGAGCCATACGTTACACATGATTTCAGTACACTGATCATTAATCATATAAACATTGCACAGGTAAGCCAATTGTTTAGATGTACAATTAAGTTCAAATAATTCTGAAGAGAAATATTGATGAGAAAATAATCATTCTCGCCACTGTCTAACTTATAATTACGTATCAAAACTAAACGCAGATTTTCTAACTAACGCACCTTTCGCCGACTTCATCAAAGGACCGCCGGCTATCAATCAAACACGGCTGTTGATTAGACTTAGAGTTTCAAACAGTCATGTGCTGTGTGCCAGTTGACAGCGAACTTCATGCTACGTGATGTTTTACATTGCTTGGACCTTCTTTCCTACAGCGGTGCTTCTACAAAATATTTAGACTGTAACACTGAGTCCCACATGTTTTATAGAATAGAATTTGACGCAGAACAGCGTTTTTGCTGGGTATTTTCTTGAAACATGTCCGTGGGAATATCAGCGAGGCGGCGACGTAGGGATATCAGACCGTCAACAAAAGTCGCACGGCGGCTAACGGCGCAGCGAAGATACTAGCGCTATAAATAAGCGCTTCAACTAAGGATGGCAACCCGTACAATATTTTTGTATACTCTTGAGCTAAGTAAAGTTTGTTGTTTATGAGGTTTTAGTTGTCTTTGAAGCTTTGACCCGAAATATTTTAAAGTCAAACTGCTGAAGAGAAGTAAGTGACTGCTACGATTATCGTAGATATGGCCCTAAAAAACTGATAAAAGAAGCCTTCTCAATAGTCTAAAATGCAAGAGCTTCCGGGGGGGGGGGCTTCGCCCACCTGGGTCCCCCCCACAGTGGCCCTGCCCCTGGACCCCGCCAGGGACATTCGGCGGCCCCCGGACCCCTGTCCGACGCTTTGAAAAAATCCTGGCGAGAAGTCTGTACGGCCTGAGTCTTCAAGTTAACGTATTGTGTGGTCCCGCTTATGAATATTAATTAGCCTTCGCTTTCCTCTTCGCTGATTGGCTGAACCATTAATTGAATTAACTCATCCTGCCGGCTAGACGCAGGTGCAGATGTCGGCTCTGTGGGGTGAAGGTCCGAAAGGTCATGGCATGGAGAACGAAAGAAAACCAATTTCCCCTAAAAAAGTGCTGTAATTAAGCCTTTTACAGTACTTTATGCCAAAAAATTTACTTGGATCATTTTACCAACTATCTTATGCCTATCTATACCAAATGTTACTCATACCAGGGTACAGGGGTGCAAAATATACCATTATAAGACCGTCAACAACAGTCGCACGGGGCTAACAGCGCAGCGAAAATACCATCGCTAGCGTTTCAACTTCGGATAACAAGTTATAAGTACTGTTGAACTCAGTAACGTTAAAGTTTGTTTTTAGTTGCCTTTGACGGTTTGACCTGAAATAGTGTACGCTAAACTCCTGAAGAGAAGTTACTTTGACGGTTTGACCTGAAATAGTGTTACGCTAAACTCCTGAAGAGAAGTTAAGTGACTGCTGCGATTATCATAGATATGCCCCTAAGAACTGATACAATATAAAGCCCTGGCGGGAACACTGCTATATACGGGATCATGAGGCCCCGCTTATGAATATTAATTAGCCTTTGGCCTCCTCTTCGCTGATTGGCTAGGTCTTTGATTCAATTAACTCTCCGGCTGACGCGCACAGGTGTGGCTCTGTGCGGGGTCACGGAAGGTCACGTCAGGAGGCCAAAAGAAAACAAATTTCCCCTCAGAAAAGTGCCAAAATTAATCATTTTAAAGTTGTTTTTGTCAAAAATCTTACTTGAATCTTGTTACCAAGTATCTAATGCCTATCTATACCAAATTTCAGGTCATTTAATTGTAATACCAGGGTACAGGAGCCAAAAGTGTCCTTTTTTGGTCAAAAATTGGCCAAAAATCGCAAAAATAAGCATTTTGTTGCACTGTACACCAAAAGTGTTATTGAATTTATATGAAGGGATTATCAAGGCACATCTGTGTCAAATTTCAGCTCATTCGGTTGCAATACCAAGGTACAGGAGCCAAAAGTGTCCTTTTTTGGTCAAAAATTGGTCAAAAAATCGCAAAAATAAGCATTTTGTTGTACTGTACACCAAAAGTGTTATTGAATTTATATGGGGGCATTATCAAGGCACATCTCTGTGAAATTTCAGCTCATTTGGTTGTAATACCAGGGTACAGGGGCCAAAAGTGTCCTTTTTTGGTCAAAAATTGGTCAAAAAATCGCAAAAATAAGCATTTTGTTGTACTGTACACCAAAAGTGTTATCGAATTTATATGGGGGCATTATCAAGGCACATCTCTGTCAAATTTCAGCTCATTTGGTTGTAATACCAGGGTACAGGGGCCAAAATATACAGTTTTGGTCTAAAATTGACCAAAAAATCTCAATAAAATCATTTTAGAGGCAGATATGAAAAAACTGAGAAAAAAGCATCAAGGTATTGGCCCATTCTACCCCTGTGCCAAATTTCAGGTCATTCGGTCCAGGAACGGCGGAGATGAATCACTTTGAAGATTTGACAGGAGAAGAAGAAAGAAGAAACATTACGAATACAATATATTTCACCATACTATGTATGGCTGAAATATAATCACATGTAGGAAAGAAAGACAAATATTCCAGGTATCACATATTTCTTTCTGCAGGATGATAATCATCATCATCATCATCTGGGCGTGCTGGTTGCATGGATGGCCATGACTCTCTTCCTCCATCCTTCCCTATCCTCCATAGCCTTGGGCAGATCTTCAGCCGAGCAGCCAGATGATAATGATAGCTCTGTATTCATGCATTACCTTACCATAAGCTTAGTTCCTCCTGACCTTTCTGTTTTTCAGGATTTTTTGTGTGTCTAATATTGAATCTAGTGATAATTGTGCTATTTTTTCTTTCTCCAGGGTAAAGCCTATGGGCAGATGCTGCTGGATTTCAAGCATGGTGAGCAAACAAAGGGGTGTGGCGATGGACCGGCTCACCAAAACGAGGCTCGACTCATGGTTTTCGCTAGGGATGACGGGTACCCGGAAGGTGAAAGGTCATCTCCCAGCAACTTCAACATCGTCTCAGGTGCCGACACCGTCCTAACCTGCCACGCGTGCTAGGTGGGGCTATTTCCTAGTACTAGTATTTTATACTCAGTCTGTTATTTTCACACCAAATAAATATCTTGTCTTCTTACAGGTATGCTGTAGTTTAGAATTTTAGACCAGACTCAGAAAGTTATCTTCAGTTGGCAAACATAAACAGAAAGTAACGTTATATGTGTATTAAGTGCCCCCCCCCCCCCCTCCATCCATTTTATAAGTAAAAAAATACTTCAATTCCTTTACCTACTGTATGTGAACTCCTTTTTGGTACATTTGACACTATTACTTCATCGGTATAATGTAAATTTGACACCATTGATACAAAAGTGCAATATTTTCTGAGTATATTCAACAATAATAGTGTTATTCAATGAACATAGACATTTGTGCCCTAACCAAATGTGCACCCTTCTGATAGCATTACAGTAACTGTCAATCACAGTGGATACTGATAGAAGATTTTTCTCTTTTCTTTCTTAAACTGGGAAGACATTACAGTGAACATGGCAGGTAGTTTGGAAATTAACCTCGCATCATGGCTGTTTTTGTCCCTCCTCAAGAATTGACAGGAAAACTCACTCTGAGACAGGCAGTCCTCGCTGGATGATATTGTTGATCTGTAGATTTGTACTTGTCTAATAATGTTGTTGTAACTAATATGCTGGTCTTTATCTTGACATTTATGACATTGTATGAATGTAAGGACTGAAGTTATACTATACGATGTACATCATGACAGTTGTGAAGTTCACTGTTTCAGTATGTTTTCCATTTATCTATGATGGTCTGTTTATCGTTAAAAACCAAACATGACAATCGTGTAAATCACACTGCCTTTATTTCGTCAATTTGAAACTGTAGAAATACATAATTCATTAGTGACCTCTTATAGACTGGTCAGATCTCCCAGCATTCGACCACAAGGATCTTAATGATCTTTAAGTTAAGAAACATCCAAGAAATGCATGCAAAAGAGAAAAACCTGACTTAAGACAGCAAACAATCAAGACATTGCTTTTCACAAATGGTCTACATTATAGGTTTAACAATCTGCCATTTACGCAATTCTATAAAAGATTCAAGAACTGTTGATAAACTCGTCATACAGTGAGCAAGTTGAAACAAACATTTTAACATTTGTCATGGAAACTCATCTGTGTTGGTAATAACTATAGTACAATGCTTTAAGTTAACTTTCTTCCGACACTAACCA
Organism: Branchiostoma floridae; assembly: GCF_000003815.2. NCBI lineage: Eukaryota > Metazoa > Chordata > Leptocardii > Amphioxiformes > Branchiostomatidae > Branchiostoma > Branchiostoma floridae. The sequence goes on from NW_023365711.1 coordinate 79,319, forward strand.
CAATGACCACTGACCGGCTTCTTCAACATCATTAATGACCAATCACTATACAGAACATGGGCCATGGGGAATCACTCCCAGGGCCAATTACCATTTCACTAGCCTGGGTACCATCCGGAAAGTAGTTCGCTCCGACGTTCATTATATACCATATACAGTCGCTTCTAGCTCTGACATTCATAATACACTATATACAGTCGCTTCACTGATAGCAGAAGCGAACATAAGAGTGAACTACTATCCGGATGGTACCCAGGCTACCATTTCACTGGACAAAATCAGAATAGTGAGGTACATGTATAACATAGGCCATATACATCAGGGCACTCCAGCCATGACTTACAGAGACAGTGGAATTTATTAACTTCCTGGCACATCTGACCCATAGCTAACATCACGTTTATACAGTGGATGTAGCACATTTAATCCACGATTCAAACGAAAGTCTTGGAAATACTTTCTCACTGTGTCAATTCAATTATTCATACCTCTTGTAATGACTGGTTTCTGGTCTGGGGAAAGATACAAGATGGAAAAGTTAGAATGGTTGATATGAAGCTCTAATTGCACAATTCACATTTTTTGTGATTTAATGTCAGTTAAGTACAAGTCTGAGAGTTTCTTTTTGCGATGTGACTTTGCTACCAATGTCATGTCGTATCACAGACATTTCCATGCATTTAGGTTGTGTCTAGTAGTAGTACAGAGGTTTATAGCATTCAGATGTTGGAAACACTTCCTTACCGTAGTAAGTAAACGCCGCTTTGATCACAATCCGCATTTTATCACTCCAATTCTGTGGGAAAGATGGTATTCAAAGATAGTGAGGGGAATTCAAACAACACATGACTATATGTATCACCAGTATGGTTGAATGCTGATCCCTTTATGAACAGGTCTGCCAGACATTGTTGGGCACACTAGGGGTGGGTACCAGTACAGAAAATCCAGGTAATATATATATATATCTATAGGTACCGTCCAGGTCCAGTGGACCAGGTCCAGGTCCATACCGGAACCTGGACCTTATTGTGAAAACTTGTGATTGGGCAATACTCAAAACAATAGTCCATTTCGCTACAAGGCAATCTGATGGAGTATCCGAATTCTACAGGCAATGTAAAAGCCCTATCTTCATGTAAACAATACTAATGTCCCTGTTACGTTTGACAGTAGAAACTTGGTAAAAGTGACTATCAGCTCTCCTCTACTCTTGGCCCGGAAAGTCCAAAACATGTGAACGCATGGCCGTATAATCTGTTCAATTACTAATCAGTCCAAAATCCGGTCCACTGATTTTTTCAGGGTCATTTTTTCCGGACCGGTTCAGCAAGAAACAGACTTTCTGTACCTAGTAATGACAATGTACCATGTGGGTGCACAAATGTAACAAACAAGTTTACCGTTGTATTACCCGATGGTCTCCTTGACGAAAATGGAATATCACATGGCCAGAAAGGCGGTTTTTCCTCTTCTTTCCATTTAAAGGGTCTTCTCAACACATTTCGGACCAGTATCCCAACGTATGTCCTCATTTCATCCTGTATAAAATTATATATTACTGTTTGTGAGCACTGGTATTCCATGGTAGATGTGATAGATATTGTTGACCTAAAGCAGGAAACTGATGGCCATCTGTTTACATGTAGGTCTGTGACCTACACTATACCACTTTCTATTTTCATGACCTCCATTAAACATCCCCAGTCCAGCTAGTGTCCCCAAAAATCATGTTGTACAGTAGAATCCTCATAAGTTTATGTTGATGAGGCACTCATTTTGCATGATCTATGTTCACCTTAGTTTGCTTACCTTCCAAATGCCATGGAAAAGAAGCTCCCATCATTTACCAATACAAAATTACTCATTAATTGTGCTAATTACATCTTATTTGTATAATTAATATCTATTGCAACGTTTGCCAGTTCTATCAGGAGATGCAGAGGATCTGTAAACTTCCCTCACATAATTGTTATTTGGTTACATAAATCATCACTCAAGCTATCAACATACCAAAACATCTATTGCTTCTTGAGAAATATGTTGTCGACAAACAAACAAGCAAACACATACACAGCCTGCTGCAGTGCCGGCAGAAAAATGCAAGGTGATCCATTTTCAAACTTGACCCTCCAGTGCACAAGCTACGTATACACACCTACCAAATACATGTAGATGTACCAGTATCCATCTACAACATCTTATGTTGCTGTCTACAACCAAATAAATACACAGCCTGCTGCAGTACCATAGGAAAATGCCAGGTAAACAATTTTGAACTTGACCTTCCTGTTCCAATCCATTCACAGCTTCTCCAGTTGTATGCTGTTGACCTACATACAGACCCACTACACCATGGTGCAACTGAAAATATAACCTTCTTGGCAAAGGTACAATGTAATTCACAGTAATTACCTCCATGAAGTATGTCATGGAGGATTTGGTGGTGTGTTGGTAGGGTGTGACAAACACTGGAAATGATAAGACTTTGGGCTCCCAAGAGGCTTCCCTTGGTACTGCAGTGGAACTTCATGTTTTGATATCTCGTGTTCTTAACAAGATATGGTCACGATTTTGGGGTGTTAGATATCTCTTGTGCTCAGGAAGACGTGACATGAATTTAGCCTGGCTGCTAATTGCAGGGGTATTTTTGTCAAATACTTCCAAAGAGGATACCTCAAGAAAGGGATAACGATTTTTATGACCTTTGGTATTTATTGTAGGTAGTGGTACAAAATAAAAATTAATACAAATTATGTAAGATAGGAGTATATTTGCATAATTAATTAGAATAATCTATCATAGCAGTTTTTCAATGTATCTTGTCTGGATATGGGTGGCAGGTAGCTTTTGACATCAAAACAAGGTTGTGCAGGTTTGTAACAATTGATTTTGGAACTGCAGGCCATTTTTGTCATAACATTCCATACAAAATAACTGAAGAAAGGAACAACTAATTTCCATCATTTTGGGTATGCAGGTAGCTTTGGCAAAGATGTAAATAGTCCCGTCTCTTATATGTACCCAGCGTCACATGTGCATCCTGTCCACCAACAAAGTAATGTTATGCACTGACTCTCCCTCCCCAAACAACAATAAAACAAAATGACCACACTGTTCACTGAACATTGTCTGCAAAATGTGCCAACAGTTACACGGTGTCACTAGTGTAGCCAGCTTTGAAGAAGCATGATTTGGCGGTTGATCTTTTCTTGTTGGAAGAAATCATGGGCTATTAGACCATTTTTCTGAGCTATTAAAAAAGGCAGCTTTCTTGGCCTGGATCGCAACTCAAGAGAAAACGCTACTAGTATGAGTGAAGGTTATAAATCTACATTGTGGGGTTGTGTGACCTTAACCAAGTTCTCCTATGTTTAATATCGTCCCTTGGATAGGATGTTAAGTGTAGATCCCGTGTTTGAGGAGTTAGCCACACCCCATGCACGTTAAAGAACCCACACATCTTTTGAATAAGAGTAGGGGTATGCCCTGTGTGTGATGATACAAACAAATCCTTCCGTCTGGAGTTGATTCACTACAATTCACTGGGAAGGATGCCTGGCAAACCTACATCTTGTATCAGCCATATGGTGCTTTACATCTGATTCACCCGGATGGGAGACCTGTCGCAATCTTGTATCAGCCAAAGAAAGGGCATATCACACATACATGTATACATGGTGGTATCATCCCCCCAGTGCCTAACCATTTCGAGGTCTCATGAAGACCAGCCTAAATACCAAATATCAATACAAATCATATAGTCTGTCTCAAATTATGCTGTTAATACACACACACACACACACACACACACACACACACACACACACACATGCATAGATATGCTACTGAAGACATAACCTCGTGGCAAAGCTAACAAGTGAACATACCTGACTCATGTCCTCCAGCTTTCTGGGCAACTCGGGCAGCCTCCGTAAGTCTGTGTGAATATTTGGAACATGAATAGGACATTTATACAGGTAACAAAGCAAGACATTGCAGATTATGCAAATAAGGAGCTGATTTGCATAACTAGTGCCATAATTCCTCAGTGTTAAATCATGAGAATTTCACACACGACATATGCATAATGAAATGTAAATCTTGACATTTGGGCGGTAGATAGCTTTTAGCGTCATGACAAAGTGGGGCAAGTTTGAGCCCTCTAACATTTGATTTTATATCTGCAGGGGCATTCCAATGAGAATAACTGCATAAAGGATTACAATGAATTGTCTTCATTTTAGGCATGCAGGTAGCTAAAGCAAGGATGTTCATAATTTTATACATGTTATGAAAATGTGGACTCAATTTGCATTAAGTTCATCTACTACTCCATGGCCAGCATAACTTACCTTCGACTTCCCGTCTTAGCTGCGCTATCACTTCCTGAAGCTGCTGTGGTTGAAAAGAAGGAATGTTATATTTCTAAGGAACTGGTACATTTATTTCCTTCATGTTCTGTGCAATGTAGGTCAGTGCTAAATCATAATAGACTTTGCAATTTTATGTTCTAAGTTTAAGAGTAAAAAGCCCCTGTTAATTGTGGCTATTTGCCCCAATGTCAGATATTTGCGAAACTGGTACCTGTTGAAGCTGTTAATTACAAGCTGCCAACTTTCAGTTTGAGGGAGCAACACTTTTTCTGCTTGTCTCAAAGTAAGGAGAACTTTTCCTAAGGACAATGACATAACCTTTTATAAAGCATCATGAATTGAACAGTTGAATGGTATGAACGATATTTGTCTTGGGCTTGTCTTGCCCATCTCCTGTTGTCCTGCAACCTTCCTGTCAACTTGCTTATAAATGTTTTGTCCATTATTCTCTTCTGTCAGTCATTTTTGAACAATAGAAACTTTTTCACTCTCATATGAAATATCATCGATATGTATTACTATAAACTCTTCTGTACAGAAGCCCCTGTACCACACATACATTACTCACCTGTGCTTGTGTCTGTGGGAGGCCCTCTTCCTCTTGCTCGGCTGACACATTCAGAGAATCCTCATTCTTGCCAGACAACTGAAAAAAATTCATCTTGTGTTAGTGTGCTTGAAATCTGTCGGACCATTGTTTTTGTAGAAACTTTTGCATTAAAAATTGCATTTTCCACAACATTTGAATGTGCTGCATAGTTTTCCATCAGATGCATACCTTTTCACATGGTGATTTCCATTGTTTTTTTGTTAAATTTGTACAGATTTTATAACATTTAAGCAAAATCTTAGGCACCCATTATCCTTCCTTCCCTCCCTCCATCCCTTTCTCCCACTTAGCTCGAGTGCCATGGGGCAAGATTACCCACACCACAACAGCATCAGCTTAATAATAAGAGGGGAACATAAATTAACAGTTACTCTACAGTCATTCTCAATTAATTGACCTGAAATAGATGGAGACACGGGTCATCACAAGTAAAAAAGAAGAGTTCAGGGTAATTTAAGCATTCTCAGAATGATCAAATCTTTACTTGTTTTACTATTGTAGTCCATGTGGAAAAAGAAGAAGTGAGGAGAAATTTGAAGATAACAAGCTGTGATTGAGGGTATTTAAGATTTGTATTTGAAATGAGCTGGCCCAAACCTATGGAGCCCCTGCTGTTGTGAAGTGGGTAACCTTGTGTATTCCCCTATCTTAATTTGTGGGCCATGCTTAAATGACTTAGATGAACTCATTAGGCCCCGTCCATACTCACAGCAGCAATCACTGAGTCATATCGCTGGTTGATGTTTGCTATCTTGTGTTCCACGGAACGTGCCCCTTCCCCGGGACTCAACTCCATCACTTTGGCTCCAGCCTCGTTCATGTTCGCCACCAGGTGCTTGTGTTCATCAACCTGCTTCTTGTATTCCTGAAAATAAAGCAAAAACATCATCATGATCTGGATTTTTATATTTCAGCCATACATAGTATGGTGAAATATATTTATATTTCAGCCATACCATATATGGTATGGTGAAATATATTGTATTCGTAATGTTTCTTTCTCCTGTCAAATCTTCAAATCGATTCTTCTCCGTCGTTCCGTGACCGAATGACCTGAAATTTGGCACAAGGGTAGAGTAGGTCAATACCGAGGTGCTTTTTTCTCATTTTTTCATATCTGCCTCTAAAATGATTTTATTGAAGTTTAAAGGTCACGTTTTGACCAAAACGGTATATTTTGGCCCCCTGTACCCTTGAATTACAATGGAATGACCTGAAATTTGGTGTAGATAGGCATTATATAGTTGGTAAAATGATCCAAGTAAAATTTTTGGCATAAACTAATCTCAAATTGTTAATTTCTGCACTTTTCTGAGGGTAAATTGGTTTTCTTTCGGCCTTCTCCCGTGAACTCCCGTGACCCCAGAGCCCACACGTGCCAGGTGCCAGCGGTCTGGGGAGAGCGAGAGTTAATTACTTTATGGACGCCAGCCAATCAGCGACGAGAAAGGCGAATGCTAGTTAATATTCATAAGCGGGGCCTTGCAATCCAGTATATACACAAACAGATGCATATTACAGCCTTACATTGGCCACACAGTGGCCATATGTTACCCTGTGCCCAGTTTGAAATTGTAGTTTGCGAGGATTTGGAGTCCAGACAGGGTCATTTGAGCGGCAGCGGACGGTACGCGTGCATTGAACGTTAGAATACAAGTCTGTGTTGATGAATTTACCAACATTTTGATGGCACTATCAATCATTTTCGCCAGATTTGATTTTGGGCGTTAGTTGAGAGACAATGGAGAAAATGTTACTTGGCAGAAAACGCGGGAAAATTGGACAGTTTGCGTTTAGTTCTGACACGTAAGTTTGACAGTGGCGAGAATGCATGTATTTTTTCCCGAACAAATGTAGGTACTTCTAGTGTTGTTGTTCTTTTTTGACGTAAACTTTGTACATTCAAATTGTAAGTAACTTTAAACTGCCAGAGTTTGAGCCCAATAAAAGACTCTTAGTACCAGAGTAACACCACTGACCTCCGAAAAGAAACCCCCGAACAAGGTAGAAACTCTCCTTTTAAAGACTTCCCCATCTTTTTCTCCCTCCTACTATTCTTTTCTTGCTCTGTTTTCCATGTCAAGTCATCTTACCCTGAATATCTCCTGCTCTTGTTCAGACATAGCAGCATCCTCAGCAGTAGCCATATCAGCCTCAACCTTGTCCAGCCAATCAGACAGCTTCTCAGTGGCATCTTTAAACTTCCTGGCCAGTGGGAGAGCTTGCTGCAATCTCTGCTGCCTGCCATTGGCCGTGGAGGAGATGTTGGCATATCGGTCCTCCAGGATGTCAAGTCTCTCTTGAATGACATGGACATCATCTCCTGTGGTGAAATTTGTTTAAAACATTTCGTTAAGACTTTTTTTTACTTTACATATCATCATATCCAATGACATGATCAGTTTCATGAGTCACTAAGACACATGTATTGACTGCATTCTGTTGACCAATCAGAGCAATTCATTTTGGAACATACCATCTGACAGGGGTGTCAGTACTAACCTGTAGCTTGTGTCAGGAGAGATTTCCCAGTTTCTACTGCGTCTTCTACAGCTGCCCTATGGTCAGTAATGTCTTTGGTGATGACCTAAGGAAAGGAAACAAAAAAAAGATCACAAGATGTTTTCTTTAGTCTGCTCAAGTTGGTCTCCACGACTACAGACTTTTTCCTGAATGTCCTTGAAACGGTCCCTGGCAGAGTCCATCTGACCCTTCACTGACACCTGTTCATCATGACATTCACTGTGTCCTGTCCTTGCCCAATTGGCTGCCGATGTGGCTTGTCGGGATCAGGTCACAGACCCGTAGAACCCTTGATCCTTCATTGGTGAGGTGCCCTTTGTGGCCTTTCCTTCTCCTCCACCGCATCTGGACCATTTACACCCTCAATAAGTGACTGCTCCGCCACCGTCCGGGTTTATCTCCTGCAAGGTAGAGCATCGTACAACCTGGCCACACCGTCTTGCTACCTCCACTAGACCCTACACTAATTTCAGATGTTCATCTCTAGTCTATCACTAGCATAAGCTAAGCTCCTGAGGTAGGATTTAACTGACTTCGCTATCAGCCGAGCCCTCATGATGTCCAAACATTCCCGCTAATCAGCAACATTTGCCCGAATGTCTGGCTTTCCACGGACATTAATCTGGCAGTCAGCTCCACCCCCACTGGCTTATAGACCCAAGGACTCTCACAAACATTCTTCATTTCACTGATAACTGTCATCGGTCCATCCATGGCTAAACTACTTGACTGAGAAACAACAAACTGCTTTCACCCTGCCCATACCTACAAAAAGCTATCACGTTTTTGATCATGACATCAGGACATAGTTCAAGCTAGGTCTCACAAGGCACGCTCTATACCTACCCCACCCCGGGAGACTGCGGAGTTCCACTAGCCCCCTGCTCAACCGTGGCTGTCGGTAGAGCTCCTGTCGACCCATCCTAACTGGAGTCCCTCTCAAAAAGTTGCAAGTATCATTGTCTACAACTAGTACAAGGATAACATACATGTGCACAGCAGAACAGAGTCTGACTTACTTTTCCGTCTACCACACAAAGAACAAGGAACATCGCACTGTCATAGATAAGTTTCTGTTTTTCAAAATCATTTCAGAATCACGGCACGAATTTCCTAAAGCCAAATTCAAAATCACACGAATCCACTTGGGACATTCAGATTGTTCCAGGCAAAGTCTATTAAACTCCACTGTACTCAGCTAGCTAACATTGAGGGATCGACACTTCACGGCTTTTCTTACATAACGGTACCACATCTAACTAAACAACCTGTATTTTGAGAACCTATGCTGCCTAACCAGAACTATCTTGTGTTGCACTTACACAGTCTACCAAATTTACACTACATCAACAGATTTACACTACACAAAACTGCTTCATGCTGGACTGCGACCGGCGGTGGTCTGGGGTGGTCATCTCTTGTGGTCTTTTAGCCACCTGAGTGTTGGTCACAGTCCCACATATCCCGTGCAGGGAGATATTACCGGATCCGTGCAGACAACGCCATGTAACAAAGGAGCAACCATCCTCTCTATACATATGTACCTACATTTCCATACTGCACTTCAATTTCAGTTGACACAAGTGTGGACCAACCATCTGCACTGTGCAGCTTCAGAGTAAAAGGCAAGAGTTAAAACAGTGAGCCAGGACACTAACCTGATGCTCTGTTGTGTCTGCCTCCATCTTGGCAGGGTCTGTGGTGATTGGCTGCTGAGATGACAGTTTCCTCTCTGTGGCCTCAACCCACTCCACCAGGGGGTCAAATGCATCCTTGAAATCCTTGGCAGCCTCCAAGATGTCTTCAAGTTTCTGTTTTCTGTGGCAGAAGATTCAAATATAGAGAGTTACTATATTATATAGGTCCTGGTCATTAGTGTTCTGCTCACAAATAGTTGAATGACGGGTTTACGGAAAAGGCTACCTGGGCTGTCTACCTGGGCTGTCTACCTGGGCTGGCTACCTGGGCTGGCTATCACGTCAGGCTACTTGGACCTATGAAAGCCCATTGGGACAAAAGCTGTTTTAGCAGTAGGGGTTGTTTGTGCTCAATGAAGAAGCTATGTGTGAAGGAACTGTATGTGAATGGGCTGTATGTGAAGGAGTTGTGTTTGAAGGAGCGGTGTGTGAAGGGGCTTTGTGTGAAGCAATTGTGTTTGTTACATAACCCAGAGGTTCTGGGTTCAAATCAGTTGATATGCCACCGATCTTGTGCCCTTGGGAAGGGCAATTAACACGACTTATCGGGCTGATTGGATTAGTCTTAAGACCGGTGGCTAGTTGGTCAAAGGCGTCCATGAGCCGTTCTTTAGTGGCTGTCAGGGTCAAGGCTTCTCCGCCATACATTAGGATCGACAATTGAATTGTGAGGAGCTTAAAATAAGCATTGCTAAAGTGCAAGGGTCTGGAACTGCTGCCATTCGGTGCTAACTCAGGTGACCTCAATACGACAGCAATTACCCCAGGTGTGGCCATAGGACTTAAGGTTTTGAACCACTTACACTGGGAAGGAAGGACCCCTAGTCTTTTCCGTAAGTGTGGTGGGTTCTTTGGCCTATCTGAGGGAGGGCCCTTACCGAAGCTAGGTACTCTTTTCTCTACCCTAGTGAATGGAGGAAAGTCGTGTTAAGAGCCCTTCCCAAGCGCACAAGATCGGTGGCATATCAACTGATTCGAACCTAGAACCTCTGGGTTAGGTAACATACATAGCTCCTTCAAACTTTTTAAACCGTTATAAATACAACAAGGAGTTATATAGATCAGTTTGTGTAAAACTGCCACACAGTGCCTGCTTGGTGGTGAGTTAATGGCATTTACAAGATATATAGACAGGGTGCTTGGATACAATTTAGTGATTCCCACTGTTACCTGTCTGCAGTGTTGATGGTGAGAGCGTCCCAGCGCTGGAACAGGTCCGTTAGCTGCTGCTGAATGTTCCTGCGGTCTCCAGGGTCTGCGATACTGGACAGCTGCTTTGCCTCCTGCTTCAGGGAGTCGACCGTCGGCTTCTTGTCATCCACTAGCCTCTTAAGCAGCTGTGAGATGAGAATAATTATTACCTAGGGCTGGATACGTTTTGGCTAGATCAGGTTTGAGTCTAGGTCCGAATCCAGAGGTTTAGGTTCAGGTCCGGACCTGAACCTGATCCTCTATAGTTGATATCTTACTTTGTAATCTTATGTTGAAAAAGTTTATTAAACCAATACTTAGTATTCAGATTAGTGTACTTTTTATGCCTTTTTGTCAGTGACTAACAAGCAGAAAGGAGATTGAAAGCAGTTTTATATTTATTTTGAGAACACGCTACACATAATTCACTGAAAACTTTGCTTTTTTGGGCTTTTGCATGACTTCCCTCTCGTCAGAAGTTCCCTTGTGTCGTAAATGGAGCAAAAGCACAAAATAGCGGCTTAACTTGCAGCCAATCACGTTCCAGCGAATCAAACAACGCCATCTACCGAGCAAGCTTAAACTGCACTCTCGCGGGACTTGAGGCGAGAACTGGCGAGAACCTGCGATATTTTGTCTAGAATCCAAGATGGCCGCCTGTTTGTTTTCGCCGAGCGCTAAAATTTCTTCCTGCAAGACCACACCAAGGACATTCTATCTGATAGAATGACAGTGTGTGAAGGAGCTGTTTGTGAAGGAGCTGTATTTGAAGGAGCCGTGTGTGAAGGGGCTGTGTATGAAGCAGCTGTGTTCGAAGGAGCTGTGTGTGTTACATATCAACTGATTTGAACCCAGAACCTCTGGGTTATGTAACAAACACAATTGCTTCACACAAAGCCCCTTCACACTCCGCTCCTTCAAACACAACTCCTTCACATACAGCCCATTCACATACAGTTCCTTCACACATAGCTTCTTCATTGAGCACAAACAACCCCTACTGCTAAAACTGCTTTTGTCCCAATGGGCTTTCGTAGGTCCAAGTAGCCTGACGTGATAGCCAGTGAAGGTTGACAGCCCAGGTAATAATATCTTAGCAGCAGGCCATGGTACGTGTTGTCTTCCAGTGAGTGCTAGCTGACTTTGGTAACTGACTAAACAGAACTTTATAATCACCTTCTGCTCCTGAAGTTGTGCCTCAATGATCTTCAACTGAGAAGATGGTGGTCTCTGGTTGGTCACAAGTTCTTCTGTGTCAGACAGCCACTCAGATAAGGTCTCCATCTTAGCCTCCCACTCAGACACCTTGGAAGAAATGGATGGGTCAGCAACTTGAAATCATTATTATTATATTTTTTATTATTATATATACTTAATATTTCAATCATTTTTAGGTTTTCTAGGTGGCAAAAGTAAGTCATAATATGGACATGTAACTTGGGAAAAAGATGCATTGATCATTGGCCAAATTAGTCGCTTGAGAAATTGCAGTAAACCTGGCAATATTGTGCCAATGGATGTTACCCCTGTGTCAGGGATATCAATCCCAGCAGCAGTATATAATCAAATAATGGATACAACTATCATCAGAGGTAAGCTTCGCCAGTTATTGTCCACATCCCATGTATTTCCTTACCTTTGATGCTAGGCTGTTCCATCTATCATTCACTGCTTCCAGATCAGCCATCAGACCACTGGTGTCCACCTGTGTCTGCAAAGGCTCGATGTGTGCATGCTGATCCTCCTGTAATAGAGTGGCAAAGGGCATCTGAACAAACATGTGCTACTCAGTGAGTCCATCAATGTCTATGCATCTTAGCAGAGAAAATTTCTAAGCTCAATTTTTAACAAGAGTCTGAAAACTCAAACCTGCATGAAATATTGTTTTGTGAAGGTGCGTTTGGTGTGTTGTGGGGTTGATATGGTTTGACAAAATTGTTCCATCATTGTTTTTATATATCTACCTATGATAAATGGTGATATCCAAAACTACACCTTTCTAGTAACCCCACCATTTTTTCCATATGTTCCTATTTTTTCATTCTTTGATGCAATTGTTGGAGAGTGAAATGTCATGTATATAGTAAAGCTTAATCACACAGCTGGCCTTGATTGTTATATAAAGGTCAACAAAATAACTGATTGTAAATTTGCACAGCATTCAGGTCTTTCCCTTAGACATTAACTTTTTTGAGTTAAAAAGAAGAAAAAAATGCCCTCTAACCTCTAATTCCAAAGCATCCAGTCTGGCCTGTGTAGCAGACAGTTCACTGTCCATCTAAAGAACGCACAATTCTAAACTCAGATTTACAATACAATTGTCCTTCTACTCTAAACACACATTACATGCATTTGATGTTCAAACAAAATAGTACTTGTAGGAAATTAATGAACTTTCACTGTCATTTCATGAAACTTCAATATAGCCACATGACTAGCCACCCACCCTGTTGGTTGTATCCTTGATGTCTGCACAATGGGCTTGAATCACCTCTAACCTGTGCTGAACCTGCAACCCACAAACAATAACATGAATACAGATAAAGTCATATATATCACACATCATATTACATTACCATTTCCCCATGTAAGGCCTAGAGTTCAGTCATACAGAGATAATGATAACAGTAAGAGAACAGAGCACTTTGAAATACATGAACAGTTTCACAACATTGATTAATCAATACAACATAGATGGTCTCACACTCAGTTTCGTTTCCATGCCAACCTGTTACTCACAGGGTCAGCATGGGAACCAAATTGAGTATGAGAAAGGAGTAGAAACAGCCTCCTAGCTCCCTAGATTTGAACGCACGCCGATCACAGGCAGCCAGACCACAAACCCAGACACTAAACCGTTATGCCAAAAGGCTTAGGGCCCTTTGGCAAGGTCAGTTGGCAGTGCTTGAACCACAGTTACACAGTCACTAGAAGCTGCAGCAATGAATTTTTCCAAACACACTAATGTGCACAAATATGTGGGGCATTTCTGAAGTTTGAACAACTTTGTGGAAAGTACTAGTATCATAATTGGTGAATGGGTTGACTTTAAAAATCAATAATCTGGACACAAGGCACAGAACTTTGTATTTTTACCCCTATAGGGGCACTGGCCTCAGGCTTTACAGATGATGGAAAGTGATTTGCATAATATTAATAATAATAACCGTCTTGTCAAATTTTGAAAATCCTGTATACTGTTTTCCACTAGTTTTCCAAGAAAACAAAATTTTGTCAGATCCAGATTATAAGTTGCAGCAAATAAATGTACCACTCATAGCTACTTCTCACAAAAAAGCTCAGATGTTGTATGGGCCTTCAGTTTCAAATCCTTGTTTGAACTAAGCCTTGACTTTCAACAAAGACCATCCCATGTCCAACCTAGAAACTTGTATCAAAACTCTTATCGGTCTTTGCGAAGTGCAAGTATCTCACAACAGATTTAGCTAAGTCAATTGACACCTGTGTGTCAAGAGGTCTAGATCTGCTAACAAGGCTTGTTTTGGTCTCCAGAATTACTAGAATACAGAGCTCTGTACCATTAGCCAGCTCAAACCCTAATACATTACCTGTGTGGCTTTGTTTGGTGTGTCTTGTTGTTATTCATCTTTATCCTTGCAGTTTAGTTGAAGATGACAATTTTTCATGTGCAGTCAAACCTTCATGTCTCATCTATTATCTCCACAGTCTTATCTTTCAGTCAGGTATTCAATCACAAAATATATCAAACTTATCAAAATATTCTGTTTTTTTGAAGGAGAGATTGCATTGCCCATAAAAATGTTTGGATTTCATTGTGAACAGGGCATTCGTGATGTTCAAACAAAATTGAATCATGATTAAAAAGTGGTTGTATTCTCACTGTGGACGTGCCACACGCCGTAGGACAAATCTAACTTTATTTAATCAAACTTGGCAGTCAAAAAGTCAGACTGAATTGTGCCGATTTTACAAATAAATTCCAACAAGTTAATACTGCAAATTCAATGGCAATTAAAATCAAATAATACAATTTTAAAACCATTTCATGTGTCAGTTAAAATCTCTTCACGACAACATCAAAACTACATGTATACATTTAGGCAACGCGAATGATATTGCACATAGTGACATTCGTCTCAGACTAAATCTAGTAAGTCTCTCGCTGCCCTCGCCACAAACAAGTTCCTATGTCTCTCAGTACGGCTGACTGGCAGTTAATACGGCTTTCTATGTCTCAGTTCATATCATGGTTCCTCAGTTGGTTGAAGGAAGACTTGACACAGGTGTGAGGGGTCTTTCAGAATCCTTTTCAACTCGCGCAGAGATGCCTCCTTTCACCTTGACTCTAGAGTTGGCAGTTTGTTACAGGGTAAGCCACATATCTTAAGACATGTCTTTTGAACTTTTTCCAAATCGTCTGACAAACCTCGCGGGAGACCGCTCCAGACAGGGGAGCCATACTCTAGCACCGGGCGGATGAAAGATTTTGTATATTTGCAAGAGAACATCTGAAGGTAACCCAGCACGTCACGCTACATGCAGGTAATGTATACGCGGTTGAGCCTTTTGAGTTTTTGCATGTATTCAACATATGAAACCATGCTGAGAGTCATGAATCAGGTGGTTTGTGTCCTGTAGCAATAAGTCCCACAGAAACACCTCGTACACCTTGCCCAGACAGCTCATTAGGGAAATGCGTCTGAAATCTTCAGGACCTTTGGGCCTGGTCGTATTCGGTACCGGCACCACCAGTACTGTTCTTTTCATTGTATGGAGGAGATGCCCTGTTATAGGCATGCATTGTAGATATTGCACAATACAGGAGGAAGCTCTTCATAGAAGTTGGACAGTAGCCATGGCGGTATATGATCTCCCCCAGTCGCCTTCCGAGGATTCACCTTCTTCATTTGAAGTTTCACTTGCCCTATACTTATTTCTGGTATGGCTCGATGTGATATGGTCAGATATTTCTGTCAGGCTGGGTATGACTCTATCCACATTTGATCACACAGACGCAAAGTGTTCACTTAAGTCTGTTACAGAGCACGCTGTACTGTTTCCTCTTGGCTTGGATGCCCCGATCAAAGACTTCACTGTGTTGAACCAGCGTGACCGCCCCAGGCTTCATCTGCTCCACTTCCTCCTTGTAGAACCAGCGTTTTGCACGATCCAGGCAGCGCTGAACTTTATTCCGTAGTCTGTTATAGCAAGATTTGTCGCCCGAGAAGTAAGCTCTCTGCCTCTCCTCAATCAGCCGCTTAATCCCAGGAGTAATCCAAGCCTTGTCATTAGATGTAACTCTCCCCTTCTTTAGTGGTACGTACTTGTCGATAAGTGGGCGCAGTATGGAGTAAAGTCTGTTTACCTCGAGCACTGCGTTATCAGTGTCCTCCATCGATGAGAAGTCTGTCAGATTGAGTGCTAACCCCAGGCCTCTTTCATCAGATGTCAATGTGTTATTCATTATTCAAATTCCTGTTGCACACTTGACAAAACACCTTGACATGAACCAGGAAAAACTGCCATACAACAAATATAGAAGTGAGTGTTTACTGTGTCTGTGTAAAAAAACAACAGTGTTCTGTGCAGGTATTTCTCTGGCTGTCTTTAGTCATCAACTCCTGGAGATAAGTACTCACATATAAGCATGCATATCAGTTCAGTGGAAAAACAGGACAAACTGGACAAGCCAAGAAATACAATAATATAAAATTGGACCAACTTACGTGCAGGACAATTGTGATTGTCTCTCCTCCATTGAAGCCGTGGTCATACCTAGCATGCCTCTGGCAGGCAGGCACACACGTCCTAGCTCTTCACAGCCATACCGGAAGTGAAAAGAGACTCCTCCCACTTCCGCCTGTGGCTGTGCTCCCGTGAAACCCCAGTTACTTTGAATCCAGCTGCAGTACTGGCCGAAGAACTTAGGGCGGGCATATACCAATGCAGAACCTGCAACACAAAGATAGGGCGGGTATGACCACGGCTTCAATGGAGGAGAGACAATCACAATTGTCCTGCACGTAAGTTGGTCCAATTTTATATTGTCTCTCTCCATTTCCGCCGTGGTCATACCTAGCATGACTTCATAGCAGAGGCCAGTACTGATTAACCAGAGAGACAAAAAGAAATTGTTGCAGAACATTCCAAATGTCAAAACAAAAGCCCAGTTAGCTGCTTTCATCATTACTTTAGACAGAACCCTGGCTGTGTAGGCAGTAGAGGTCGGAGCCCTCCTAAAAAAGCGTCCTGTGAAAAGAAACATTGGATCCAAATCTGCTAGATGCAGATAGAAAACTGCACAGCATTCCAGAGCTGAGAAGCTCGCAGAACAAGCCATGTCTGAAAAGAACGGAATATTCATATTCTATGAAAAAGAGCTTGCAAACACAAGGCATAACACCTTTAATTAATAGCCCAAAACAAGTACAGGGAATGCTGATTGGCGAAGACCTTGTTGGTCATTTACTTGTATATGGAAAAACCATAACCCAAGTGTGAAAAAGAGGTCGTTCGATCCATTTTGGTGAAGACGAAGACGTTCTATTCGCATCTGAAAATGCCAAATGTTGGACTCTTCCTACCGAGTCTCAGCATGGAGTCTCAGCATGGGATCTGGAAGAGAACTATTTCAGGCGAGCACCTGTGGAGCAAATTCAACGCCACAGGAAAGCACCAGCCTGACACGCTTGGTCAGAGGAGAATTCAAATGAATATAAAATGTGTACTCTCGTGCTGGGTACCACCTGATTCATTCAAAAAGAAAAAAGATGAAAAGGAGGAATAAATCGACTCAATTTTACTCAAATCTTCATAACAGAGACAGAAGTCCTATAAAACTTTCTCTGGCAAGAAAGTAAATAACGTTATAACACATAAACCGCCTTGACCTGTGGGCAAGGAACTGGGCAAACCGTCAAAGGTTGCTATGGGAACGTGCTGTAGAAACGATCCGGGAAGATCGAAGCACACGCCTGTAAGAAAAACACCGGAATCCTTGTGAAGTAACGCGTGAATACGGAACGACCCGAAACTCTGTGAAGCCGCCTACCGTTTCCAGCAAGAGCGGTAAGTATAACTGGCCGGCTGAGTACCTGAAATGAACGCACCAATCATTAACGGTTAATGCCGTAACAAAAAGTACTCGTCCCACTGTGTGGGTGAACAAGAAAGCCCATGGCTAAGAGTGCAAAATCGAAACACGTTCGAATGCTGTAAAAGTCGTCGGAGATGACCGGTACCGTACAAGGTAACGAACACGCTAACTCGAAAGCCGAGTATGGATGCGCTACTACGGAAGCGCTAAAATCCCGTCTGCACAGACGAAAACCGAAACTGACGGCTGGCGTAGCCCACATCAGAAAAACTACAACGGTATACAAAAAACCATGGAAGTAACCCGGGTAAAAAAGACAAAGGCTCGATGAAACAACGCGGCAAAAACAATGTGTTGCACGTCAGAAGACGAGTCACTCAAGTGCGAGAGACGCCATATTAAAAATACACGCAAAGTCTGACCTAAAAACAGCGCCATGTAGCGATTGTCGCATGAACTACAATGGACATGTAACATACGCGTTGACGGCAGACGAATGTGATGTGGTCAGGATGAGCTAAGCTTGAACTTGGAACCCGACGGACGAACAAGAGATGCTTGAACAAGGCCTATTTGAAAGGCAGCCTATCTAGTCCGTCGAGAAAAGAATGTACCACAAAGGTCTTTCATTCATACACTCATAAGGCACACGGCTTGTGATGACAATGGTAAAAAGATTAACACGTAAACAGCTGATGGCGAAGTCCGACCTAACACCACGTTCCAAAGCGGCCACCGCCGTAGCGGTAAAATATTCAAAGGGTAAAATATTCAAAAGAAGCGTGAGACTTCCTAACACCCGAGGTCAACGCCTGGCTAGCCTACAAAAAAAACGGCGAAAATGCGCGTCTAAAAGATCCGAAAACAAATCGAAAACTGGTACGCGAGAGCGAAAACAATCGAAAACATACATCAGCGAAAAGAAACTCAAGTAACAAAAACCGCGAAGACCTAAAATGGTCAGACAACTCTGAAACAGCGGAAGCTGCTTGATCAGCTTGAAACAGAATAACCAAGGAGCTTTTAAGAAAAGTCGAACACGATAGCGATCAACGCTAACGAAGCCACGAAAATTTTACATGACAGTGACGACGAGTGACCCGAACGAGAAATATTACGGAAAGTGCGCTCAACGATCCATTCCAATACATTTGCATAAAAATGCTAAGCAACCTGGCGATCTAAGCCAAGTAGTAACAGCAAATTTTGCATAACAGTCAACAATAAACAGCGGAGCGAAAACAATGGGTTTAACAAACCCTCATTTACCTCTAAAGAGGCGTAGCATGGCTCCATACTGGAAGTACTGGCAGTAAAACAATGAAAACCACATAACTTTACTGCATAAACTCTCCCCATGGAGAAACATTTTTCCAACCCTACCTGGCACAATCATGAACGTACTATAACGTTCTCAGTAAACAAAGAATCAACAACTCAAGAATTTGAGAAAATTCATGAACGGTATGAAACGGATTACTTTAAAAACTTGGCAGAGACGTCGCTACGAGACTGCCAGCGTGAGAAAAATCCTCGCCAAAAGGCACTGGGTGCCTCCTACGGTCATTTTGACCCTGTTAGACGGGATTGAAGTAATAAAAAACACCGCAAAAAGTCATTTGGGCGAGTATAACACGCACCACGAAAGTGAACAAAAACATACATGTACCTCAGCTTGACGCCTATGGTTAGGCACGTTGCTATAGTCCTGAATTGGACTTTCCACTCACCTGCAGCATGGCTTGGAATACACTTACCTACCATCGCTGCATTCGGTGCTTGTGTCCGCTCAGCGGAAGGCGCCCTGGAACCGTAGACGATTGCGGCGCCAGTCAGGATGGTTCTATGTGGCCTAGGCCTGCAGTCTCCAGCAGCATGGCTCATAAACGGCCCTGCGTACGTCTTGATGGCGGTCTGCCAGCAGAGCAAGAAACGACGGCTGATACTAGTCACACTCCCGGTCTGCATGCCGGCTGTGTGAGAATCGTCGGGCTCCGAAAAGGCCGCACTACATCTCAGATACATTCTCGTGTCCGCTGACACCTGATACATGCTGCTGTGACCCATGACCAAATTCCGAGGAAGACTGGTTGGAATGGGTTCTCTGCTGTTGTGTCCCAAAGGTGTCACATGGTGCACCATTATTGTGTTGGCAGCACATCCGCGCTACCCTGCCGAAGTGGGCTCGGTGGAACTGCAAACGTCTCCACCCAGGCAGGAATGTGGTGCGAGCGTAGCTCACCTGAAACACTTTCATAGCAATGTATGCACGTGGATTGGGACACAGCATTTAAACACTTTCAATATAGTGACGACAAAACAGCACTCAGCTTCTGTGCATATGTCGCTCGAGGAACGAGCAAAAACACCCTGACGTGAAACTAATTTGAACAATGACCAGGACTCAAACGAGCTTGCTCACCTGGTAATGAAGGATAATGAATCATAGACACTCCGTGACTACTCAAATACCCATCTGCTTCCTGGCTCCGTGTCGGGAAACGAGCCCCGGTCTCCCGCGTGACAGGCGAGGATACTCGCCACTATACAAACACGGAAGTGGGGCTGCTCAAGTAAAAATACTGCGGGAAATTTCCGTAAAACACATATCGGTCACAAGACGGGGCGTAGTGAGGACTACGCGCGGCGACAGTATGCCGCGGAAACAAACTTACCTGATAAAAGGCGGAAGGGCCCGCGGGCGGTTGGAACATGCTGCCGAAGCGGTCGAGGAGACGAAGCCTAGACGTCGCTGTAAACAAACCGCTGATAACTACTACGAATACCCAAAAAAACGCGGACACGGTTCGACATGTTGGTGAACGATGACTCTCTGAGCGACGTGCCGCTCTCCTATTAAACCGCCGCGGGAAACTCTGCCGAAAAACGGTCGGTCAACCGCACGTCAATATTAGCATGGGAGGATGCTGGTCATTCCACTCCTGCGGAGCCACGGGTGTCCGCCCACCTAGTAGTAGCTCGTTTTGCTGGCTACTCTCCGGAAACAAAGAGACTCGCACAACGCCAACAAGCGCTCAGCTTCCGTCGAAGATTCCAGGGGCGAGGGGGCGGATGCGTGCCTGGACATGTTGCCCGTCACACGTGTCGGAGCTGCGTAAGATTTGACGCGACCAAACCTCCTCACGCACGAAAAAAACACTTCCCAGAAGTGTATTAGCAAAGAAACTAAGAACTTAGAGACTAGACATGTCTATTAACACTCAAACGAAACTTGTAATAGAAGTAAACGCGAAAAAACGCGGAGCTAGAAACGCGTGTGTGTAACCTGCGTAGCGAGAAAAAGAACTGGGGTTTCACGGGAGCACAGCCACAGGCGGAAGTGGGAGGAGTCTCTTTTCACTTCCGGTATGGCTGTGAAGAGCTAGGACGTGTGTGCCTGCCTGCCAGAGGCATGCTAGGTATGACCACGGCGGAAATGGAGAGAGACAATCATTGTTATCTTAATTTGTGGGCCATGCTTAAATGACTTAGATGAACTCATTAGGCCCCGTCCATACTCACAGCAGCAATCACTGAGTCATATCGCTGGTTGATGTTTGCTATCTTGTGTTCCACGGAACGTGTCCCTTCCCCGGGACTCAACTCCATCACTTTGGCTCCAGCCTCGTTCATGTTCGCCACCAGGTGCTTGTGTCCATCAACCTGCTTCTTGTATTCCTGAAAATAAAGCAAAACATCATCATGATCTGGATTTTTATATTTCTTTTTTTCACAAAGTTTTTAGAATGCTTTGGTTATAAACATAACATTACCTGGAAAGGCATTAATGAAACGGATATTTTTCAACTTTTCATTTTACAGTTTCCTCTTCTTTTATAAAAGACTTCCCCATCTTTATCTCCCTCCTACTATTCTTTTCTTGCTGTTTTCCATGTCAAGTCATCTTACCCTGAATATCTCCTGCTCTTGTTCAGAACCAGCAGCAACCTCAGCTGTACCCATATCAGCCTCAACCTTGTCCAGCCAATCAGACAGCTTCTCAGTGGCATCTTTAAACTTCCTGGCCAGTGGGAGAGCTTGCTGCAATCTCTGCTGCCTGCCATTGGCCGTGGAGGAGATGTTGGCATATCGGTCCTCCAGGATGCCAAGTCTCTCTTGAATGACATGGACATCATCTCCTGTGGTGAAATTTGTTTAAAACATTTCCTTAAGACTTTTTTTTACTTTACATATCATCATATCCAATGACATGATTAGTTTCATGAGTCACTAAGACACATGTATTGACTGCATTCTGTTGACCAATCAGAGCAATTCATTTTGGAACATACCATCTGACAGGGGTGTCAGTACTAACCTGTAGCTTGTGTCAGGAGAGAGTTCCCAGTTTCTACTGCGTCTTCTACAGCTGCCCTATGGTCAGTAATGTCTTTGGTGATGACCTAAGGAAAGGAAACAAAAAAAGCCAATCTATCACAAGATGCTTTCTTTAGCCTGCTCTAGTTGGTCTCCACGACAACAGACTTTTTCCTGAATGTCCTTGAAACGGTCCCTGACAGCGTCCATCTGACCCTTCACTGACACCTGTTCATCATCACTACAAAGCTCCATCTATGATTGGCCAGCTTTGGTCACCTGACTGACTGCTGCCTCCTGATTGGCCACTTCATCAGCCAATGCCTGAAGAGTTTGTGGTTAGACAATCTTAAAAGGAGAGAATATTTTCAAGTTCAATCCACTATATATGGTTAAAACATAAAGCTAGGTTGTACTTTTGGGCGATGACATTGCTTTGGCACAATATGGTCAATACAAGCAATGCCAATTCAAACTGGAGTCTACTCAAAATATTTAAAATCCAAGGTTTTGCTGTTTTCCATGTCAAGTCATCTTACCCTGAATCTCTCCAGCTCTTGTTCAGAACCAGCAGCAACCTCAGCTGTACCCATATCAGCCTCAACCTTGTCCAGCCAATCAGACAGCTTCTCAGTGGCATCTTTAAACTTCCTGGCCAGTGGGAGAGCTTGCTGCAATCTCTGCTGCCTGCCATTGGCCGTGGAGGAGATGTTGGCATATCGGTCCTCCAGGATGTCAAGTCTCTCTTGAATGACATGGACATCATCTCCTGTGGTGAAATTTGTTAAAAACATTTCGTTAAGACTTTTTTTTACTTTACATATCATCATATCCAATGACATGATCAGTTTCATGAGTCACTAAGACACATGTATTGACTGCATTCTGTTGACCAATCAGAGCAATTCATTTTGGAACATACCATCTGACAAGGGTGTCAGTACTAACCTGTAGCTTGTGTCAGGAGAGATTTCCCAGTTTCTACTGCGTCTTCTACAGCTGCCCTATGGTCAGTAATGTCTTTGGTGATGACCTAAGGAAAGGAAACAAAAAAAAGATCACAAGATGTTTTCTTTAGTCTGCTCAAGTTGGTCTCCACGACTACAGACTTTTTCCTGAATGTCCTTGAAACGGTCCCTGGCAGAGTCCATCTGACCCTTCACTGACACCTGTTCATCATCAGTGTGTATACACTGTAGTTAGCACTTAGAGAAGGGTTAGACAGAACAAAAATTTCTCGATGGTTTTGGGTTCAAGGCAAATTATTCATGAGAAAACCACGAACATAAAACCACATTGAAAATTTCTGTATTTGCAATACATGCATGTAAGTCATAGAGTTGTTGAAGGAACATTGTAAGATTTGCTAATATCAGATGCAGGGTTGTAGCCAGCCTGAAATAATTTTCCGTCCCCTCAATTTTAAATCCAATTGCACGCCGAAGGGGCGATGTTCCCAGGGGTTCCGGGGGCATGCCCCACAGGAAATTTTTGAAATCTAAACCCTCTGAAATGCTATTTCCTGCATTTTGAGGTGTCAATTTTACGGGTAGACTAAGCTGTTCAACGCCATCTATTTTGGTGAAAAATTACACAAGGAAAACATTTTTTAATATCTTTACATATCAATATTTTTTGGTCACAGAGGACGAAATGGGCAAAATTATTTTCCGTCCAGAGCTTCAAAATTCCGTCAAAGAACGGAGGGACGGGTGCTGGCTACAACCCTGATCAGATGACAGCATGCATGCAATGTATTGTAGTTGTAAAGCCTGATGTGGTATACAGTATGCTTTACTGCTTACTACATTTCTGGTGTAACAGTCTGATTCAAGCGCCACCAAACTGACCATGCCAAATGGTCCAACCTTTTGGCGTAGTGGTTAGCGGCGTTGTGTTTGTGAGCTGGCAGGCGGGTCACAGTGAATCCCGGGAGCCACAAGACCATTTCCACTTGCCTCTTACATAATCCCAAACCAGGAATCCAACCCATGGGTTCGAATCCCGGGAGCCAGGAGACTGTTTCTACCCAATCTAGACACAGTTTTTCCCAACATCTGCGAAGATGTCAGGAGCAATAACAGGACGCAGCGCGGAACACCTGTGGCGCTTATATTGCAGTCATAACACAAAATGGCGGCAGCACCGTCAGCATTTCTGCTCATGATGGATCATATGATGTTCTCTCTGTATCTCACTCGCGTGTTTTTAAACATGAGAACATCAGGAATGATGACACTAACAGCTATGACCAACCCTCCTTTCCTCCTCTCTGCCCTCATTATGGCGGAGGCCGGACGAGCCACTCCACCGCTCAATCTCCCATCATGCAAGGAGTCTCACGTCCGTTTGGGAGCAACACAACTAATGTCCTTGACACACTGATCGAAGCAGAGTGGTACAAGAGAATTACCACTGCAAAGTAGTAGTTGTACTACTATCACAAACTGATCCAGCTACATAGCCTTATGAGCCCGTTATATGCTAATGAGCCCTAACGCTGTCGGGAAGCATCTACATGCACGCAGAAGCTGTCGGGGACACCCACTGAGCTGTCGGGCGACTACTCCGGACCTGTCTGGGTAAATTTTGCAGACATCTGGACTGCAACATTTACTTTTTTTATATAGACACCGAAAAAAGCTGTCGGCAACAGCTTTGTCAACTCGCAGACGCCGGCAAAAACTGTGTCTAGACACTACCTTCTAGAACACATAGGACTGTAAGCCATGGAATCTAGCTATCTTCAACATTTCAATATTTCTGTCTTACTGTCTTCTCTTCAAAAGGACCATGCTACCACTGGCCTGACTTCCATGTAAATATAAGTCTATCACATACTTACGAGGTAGCTCATTTTTTGTGAAAATGTATCTTTTTGATAGGATCCATGGATTGTCATGCAGATTTTGTCTTGCTTCATTACAACGTAATTAGGATTTTAAATATATCCATGTCTGCAATGTGTATTCCTGGTGTTTCACAGTAGCCAGCAAAAGTTTATAGAGATAATCTCTTTAATAGCTTCTTAATTGACTAGGAGGAGAACCTAGATGTATTTCAGGTATTTCATGTTTGCAGTGTGTAGTCCTGGTGTTTCACAGAAGCCAGCAAAGTTTTAATATAGACATAGGCCCACTTTACATTACGTTTTTCGCGTTAGCGGGACTGGCGATAGCGGGACTGCGTTAGCGGGAGCCCCGTGTAAAGAGAGTTCCCGTTAACGTAGTCCCGCTATCGTCAAATTTTCTTCCGTCCACTCCGAAGTGTACGCCCGTAGGCTCAGCGGGAGTCCCCGTCAACGCCAAACTGCGTATAAAGAGAACACGTCGGGCTCGCGTTAGCGGGAGTCAGGGTTTAGACATTTAGCATAAAGCGCGCGCTTATTAGCATATGGCGCGAAAATGGTGGGTACAGATTTGCAAAACATTGGAGGAAAATTGCCAGCAGCGATCATGTTCATAATGCTGGGTAAGAATACAGTGATAAGAAAACAGTCTCCTGATAGTTACTTTTTTATATACTAGTAGAATGAATGTCAACCCCAAAATCAACCTGAACTACGCAGAAAAATAGTTTTCACGGCCTGCCTTTTCCGTGATGGTCACCTACGCAGGCTCTTACGTCAATCGGGTCTGCAGTCAACCTTCAAAGCAGGCGGGATGTCAGCGAAAAATAGTCTCATTCTCACATTTTTGGACGACCTACTTTTGCACAATTTTCGTGAAAGACCTGTAAAAAAATATACAAGTTCGATTCCGAATATTTTCTCCTGCAATACATCGTTACATTGTACCGAAACCAGAAGCCGCTATCTCTGCAAATTTTGTATAAAGTAATCCCATTACGCATCTCCAATTGGCCATGGCTATGACAGTGGTGGCCGTTGCAATGACATTGGTGGGGAAATTCCCGCCACATGAACTGCTGGCAGCTTGAGTTTTTACGTACAAGGTAGTTATTATACCTGCAGGAATTAGGTGTATATTTCAGTACGTAGCCATAATTTAGCAGGTCATCACTGAAAGAAAGGGATCTTCTATCAAACAGTTCGCTTTGAAAGGGTTTTTAAGTGCTTTTTTATCGAAAATTTTGTGGTCGAAGTTACCGGAAGTGTCAGCGAAACAACAACGTAGTCAGGGACTTGTATTTCTCATGCAAGTCACGTATTTGAATTTTCAATCACTTGGTAGCGGTACGCAAACAAAAAATTAACGTTTGTTCAATATAACAACGTACTTATCCTCTTCATCCCATGTGGGACATAAGGCTGTGATAAGTTTCCTCCACTGGGGTCTGTTCTGAGCTAGGGGCTGAGCAGCATCCCAGGGGATCCCAATGGCCGTTAGGTCTTTAGCCACAGTACGTCTCCATGTAGTTTTAGGACGTCCCCGTTTTCTCTTCCCCTCAGGGGCCCAATGTAGAGCAACTTTGGGAATACGGTCATCCGGCATCCGCAGAACATGGCCCAACCATTTCAGTCTTCTGATGGCAATTTCAGTAGACAACTGTCTTGTGTTCGTTTTTCTATACAGTTCTTCATTACTGATCTTATTTGGCCAGTAGATGTTACATATTCTACGCAGACAACTATTGTGGAATACATCAATTTTCTTCATGTCTGACTTTGTAACTCTCCAGCACTCAGAGCCATACAGAAGGACAGACTTTACATTGCTGTTATACAGTCTGAGCTTGGTTTTGAGGCTAAATGATTTGGATTTCCAAATAACACGGAGGCGACTGAAGGAACCTCTAGCTTTGCCAAGTCGGGCCTGGATATCCTTTTGTGCTCCATTATCCGCACTCATAACACTGCCTAGATATGTAAAGTCTTCCACACACTCCAGAGGCTCTCCATCAATACAAATGGGAGGCACTGTAGGTGTGTTAATGCACATTACTTGGGTCTTTTTCTTATTAATGTACAAACCAGTTTGTTTGGCATGTTTATCAAGGAGACTAGTTTTTTCCTGTAACTGGTGATGCATAGAAGCTAGGGCTGCAAGATCATCAGCAAAATCAAGATCCTCGAGGTGGGTACTGGGGGTCCACTTAATACCTCTAGGATGATCTGATGTTGTTTCTCGCATCACCCAATCAATCACAATCAGAAACAGAATAGGAGATAGGATACATCCCTGCCTTACTCCAGAGTTGACATAGAATGGTTCACTCAGACTGTTTTCCAAGATAACATTACACTCAAAGTTCTCATAGAATTTCCCAATGATATTAACAATTTTTGGTGGTATGCCATATGACCTTAAGATCTTCCACAGACTTTCACGGTGAACGCTATCGAAAGCTTTTTTGAAATCGATAAAATTGATGAGTAGTGGGGCATTCCATTCTACACATTGTTCTATGATATTTCTGAGGGCAAAGATCTGGTCTATGCAACCTCGGCCTTTGCGAAACCCTGCTTGTTCCTGTCTCAACTTGGTATCTATGGCAGTATCATTTCTCTTAAGAAGAATTCTACAGAAGACTTTGCTGGGAATGGATAAGAGTGTTATTCCTCGCCAATTGTCACAGTTGCTAAGGTCGCCTTTCTTTGGGATTTTAAAAATGAGACCCTTGGACCAATCGCTGGGAATCACTTCATGCTCCCAAATCTTGGCAAACAAATCGGTCAGTACAAGAGTGCTAGTGGCACAGTCAGCTTTCAGTAGCTCTGCCTGTAGAGAGTCAATGCCAGGTGCCTTGCCATTTTTCATTGCCCTAATGGCTGCCTCAACCTCGGCATGAGAAGGCGGACTGCTGTCAATGGTGTCATCATCAGAGGGGTCGGAGTCTAAGGGTTCAGTAGGGTCTGGTCTACTTAGTACCTCTTCGAAGTGTTCTACCCACCTCCTTGCTTGTTCCCTTTCGGTTGTTAGCATTTTGCCCTGTTTATCTCTAATAGGGACAGAACTGGAGGTATTTTGGTTACATAACATTTTAGTGATCTTATACACAGTGCTCATTTCCCCCCTTGATGCAGCATTTTCAGCTTCACTGGCTAGTTCCTCAACATAGGCTCTTTTGTCCCTACGAGCACTTCTCTTAACTTCTTTATCTTTTGCCCTGTACTCGGCCTTAGCTTGTTGTGTCTTAGCAGAGAGTAATTTGCTTTTTAAGGTTTTCCTATCGTCTATTTTATTCCAGGTCTCCTTTGCTAACCACTCTTTGTCTTTCCTCTTTCTGTAACCTAAGACACTCTTAGCTGTATCTCTGTATACTGTTGTAATGGTGTCCCAAGTTGTTTCAACAACATCATGGTCTTCTGAGTCTTCAGTGTTTTCTAGTGCTTTGAAGTGGTTTCTTAGTTCAATGGCAAATGTCTTTTTGGTTTGAGGCACACGGAGTTTATGGACATCGAATACTTTGCGTCTTTGTTTGGTGGGAGGTGTTGACCTTAGTTTCAACCTAACCTTGGCTACTACAAGATGGTGGTCACTGCCAACATCCGCCCCACGGAATACTCTGACATCTTGGAGTGATCTCTGCCATTTCTTGTTGATGATTATATGATCAATTTGGTTTATGGTATGTCCATCAGGAGACATCCATGTCAGTTTATGGATACTCTTGTGGGGGAAAACAGTCCCGCCTATTATACATCTATTGCTAAGGCAAAGGTCTACTAGTCTTTCCCCATTGTCATTAATGGGTCCACACCCATGACGTCCCATTGCATACTCCCTTCCTAGGTTATCACTCCCAACTTTGGCATTCATGTCACCTATAACTAGTAACATGTCATGCTGGGGGACTTTGGAAATTGCCCGTAGCAACTGTTCATCTTTTGCCTCTTCCTCCGCTTCATTTGTGGAAGCATAGCATTGCAGAAGAGTTAACTTACAGAACCTAGAGTCAAACCTTGCTCTGATCAGCCTATCGCTAATAGGTTCCCATTCTAGGAGAGAATTTAATGCTTGTTTATTAACTAACAGGGCCACACCACTGACATGTTGGTTTTCCTTGCCTGAGTACAGTATAGTTATGCCGTCGCCAATTTCTTTCCTCCCTGACCCACTTACGCCAAGTATGTCTAAGTTATAATTTTGCATTTCTCTACTGACTTGAGCTGTTTTGGAGGTTTCAAACATTGTACGCACATTCCAGGCGCCAAATATACGAATGGTAGTTTAAGGGCCTAGGAGACTTTGATTCAAGCTTCTGGCTTCCTGAGACAGGCTTTCACCAGGAGCTATCATGGAGCCTACATTTTGGCCAAAGTCACCTCTCTGGCCCTGGGATTTGGATTCTCTCACAGTTTCGATAACTGGTGGAAGTTTTACGGGTGGGGTAGTTGACCCTACGCCAACCCCCAACCTGGACGACCGGTGGACCCTCCCTTTAGCGACTATCCAATTTCCACCCCCTCATTCGAGGTTACAGAGTAGGAACGTGTTCGGGCATCCCAGCAATATAACAACGTGCAGCTAAAAAAAACTGGGATCTTTACGGGTAGACTTTCACCAAGATTTTACATTCCACCGCGCACCGCGGGTGTCCTGTCATATTTCAGGGCGGTGTGTCTAAAGAGGTGCCACAACGCAAAAAGCGTAATGTAAAGTGGGCCATAATCTCTTAATAGCTTCTTAATTGACAAGGAGGAGAACCTACATACCCCCCACCTCTTCCCATGACTGCAATGCTTGGCTCCCCTGGGGACATGGTTAATCTGGCAAAGCAAACACAGCTTCAGTTAGGGACTAACACTTGCAGGCAGTTGATTTCCTTGCTTCTGAGACATAGTCAGGTGAGATTACCATATGTCAAGCTGAGAGGTCAGGGTGGAAAACTTGAACATGACTGCATTTACAGTCAAACCTGTATAAGAAGACCACTCAAGGGACCCAGCAAAAGTGGTCTTCATACATAGGTGGTCTTTATATAGAAAACAACGTGGCGGCAGTAAAGAAACTGACAAGTCAGAACATCGATAATTTATGCATGAAACGCATTTGTCTTTCTTATTACTTACAAGATAACACGATGTTATATAATGCTAAAATTACGTATACTTATGTTATTCTTCGTATTAAAAAGTATTATATTTGTAATGATATTTATAATAGATATATTATAAGAATAATTTGAAAAAGAAAAACGGTGGTAATTCGTCCGGCTTTTTGCAGCGTGCCGTGCCGGGGCTGGCATAATTTTTTCTCATACCGCGGCCCTAATGTGACAACAAATATTCCGTAACTGAGGTATCACGCAGCTGCACGCCGGCACATCGACGAACATTTCTACCCAAAACGTAATCGCTATGATCAGAAAATGTTGCAGGCTTCTTCTTTGCGGGAGTTTTGTTTTTGTGTGACATGAAAAATGCGACATTATTTTCGGGGTATATTTTGGAAACCCACGTTAACTCTCAGCACACTTTACGGCTGCATCGAAACCCAAAATTACGCTAGAGACACCATAAATTCACATATTAACAAATGTTTCCACGGAAAGTTCTTTGGATTATGCATTTTTAACTAGGATGGTGCTACGTAATCTTGGAAAATATGGCGTTCTTTTGCGTTTTAAAACGTAAGTCTTTGAAACAAGATGGCGTCGAGCTGGCAGCAAAGTTCCCATGATGCACCACTCCAACCAATCAGAGCGCGAGATCGCCGGGGATTCCCCGGCATTATACATGCAGTTGTTGTTGTTTTGGTGGTTTCAACCAATCAGAGGAGCGTATTTCCGACCTGCAGACGCCGCGATTCAGAACCGCGCTGTGCAAAATACGTATTTCTCGGGAAGAACAGCGAGTCAGATGATTTATTATGACAGAAAATGCGTTTTTTTTGTTTATCTTCGAAAAGCCTGGTGAAACTAAACGCTTTCATGTCTGCTCCCTGGATATAATGGCATTTTAGCCTGAGATTCTCATCACGAAGCCACCGAAAATATGTAGAGTGAAGTGCCGATCCAGAAGTAATGAGAATGGGAGGGGGCATAATTTGTGGTAATTACGCTCATTTTTCGCCGTGAACATTAAAGTAGCGTGACAAGATCACATGCCGCGGTCGTTTTGGCAGTGTTTAGGTAACGTGCGGTCGCCTTTAGTGGTGGTCGTGGTCCCGTTGGACAGTGGTCGTCATATACAGAAATGTTAATGCTTACGTCTATGGGAAAATTCAAGGGACCGCTTTTCGGCGGTCGTAGTGGACAGTGGGTCGTTTTGCACAGGTGGTCGGTAGACCAGGTTTGACTGTACTTCAGAAAACCAAAACTGAGAGCACCAAGGCACAAACCTGGTGCTGGTCCTTTTCAATAACTACTGTGAAGCATATTTCTTTTTAAAATCTGAGAACAAATTAAATTTCTGTGCCTCCTGAAGATCCATATTCCCAGGGATTGAGATAAATCTCTTCCATGCTTTATATAATCTATGGAAAATCATCTGTGGGGTTGGTTATAACAGACAATGTACAATGTAGATGATAAAGTAGATATAGCTAGGCTCTAGTGATGATCTCTAGTAGCCTAGTGATAAGATATCTAGCCCGAGATGTGGGGGTGTCAGGAAAAACTGGTGTCACTGTCAGGCCTAAACATCTGTTGTTTATCCTCCCAGCATGGGGCTAGTACCATGTCTTTGGAGCCTCAATTGATAAGAAGGCAGGAGACATCTTTTTATTTTCAAATACCCACATTGAAGACTGCTCTACACAAGTTTCTGCTAGCAAATTTTTGCTAGCAATATGCCCAGGTTGGGATCCATTTATGAATTTTATCAATCCTGAGTTTGAATTCAATACATCAATCTGAGGGTGACAATCAAATTTGTGGATTTTACCAAAAACGTGTATCCTCCTTGATTTTACTCAGTCATCTAAGCAAATGCCAGCACTTCTGTTGAGGCCCTTGCCAAATATAACTGCCAAATTTTCACTCTCTTCCAACGGGTGCTAAATCTAATATTACCACAACAATCATGTACAACTCCCTTCCTGGCATAGAACCTTAGCTAACAGAATCATTGTGAATCAGTGCTAACCCAGAAATACCGTGGCCGATAGCAACAATGTGCAACACACTTACTTTTCCGCTCAAGACACTTACTTTTCTGCTCAACACACTTACTTTTCTGCTCAAGACACTTACTTTTCTGCTCAAGACACTTACTTTTCTGCTCAAGACACTTACTTTTCTGCTCAACACACTTACTTTTTTCTGCGGGAGACACTTACTTTTCTGCGCGAGCCACTTACTTTTTTCTGCGTGAGACACTTACTCTTCTGCGCGAGCCACTTACTCTTCTGCGCTGCACTTACTTACTTTTCCTGTGGTGCGCACCCCTCCCTTTATCAATGGATGGTCCCTAAATCAGGCCAAAGGTCAAAAAGACCGCATAAAATGTAGGATTGACCATATGTCAATCCTAAATTATCCTCTTTCGGATGACCCTATGAAATGACCTCTACCTTAGCGCGTTTTTGTGGATTCAACTTAATTTTTTTGTGTCTTTAGTATAGCATTTTGACAATGCAGATCGATAACGACAAGTCTCGATTTGATCATCACAACATCGCGTTTTGTTGCCATCACAACATATTGTCAACTGTGAAAACAAATTCTGCAGCACGTGTTTCTGTCGCGCAGCTTTAAACTTTTATTTACCAGGGTTTACCTAAACCAGGCAGAGGCTCTTAACTCCTCTGTAGATAGGAGTAAGAAGGCAGGTAGGCCTTGGTAGCTCGACCTCTGTCCAGAATTCGGCGTCTGTTTAGTAATAACTAGCCAAGTTGCCGCACGTAATGTTTTGGTGGGAGCACTGAATTTTACTACCCGGATCCGGACTAACTTTGGACGAAGTGGACAGATCAAGACAATGTTAGTAAATATTAGCAAATCAGATGTGAGGAAGTGGGATAACGAAGTTGTGTGTTGTCAAGAAGAATGACAGATCCTACCCATGCCACCCCCCCCCCCACCCCACCCCCCTCCTGGGCTTATTATGCATGTTTGGGGTGAAACTCAGTGTGTTTACTTTGCAACAGAAACTTTTATATGATACTTTGAGACTTTGAGACAAACAACACAGTGGAAAGTCACCCTTAACCATGATGTGTGAAGTTGGCCCAAATGTAGCATTATGACTTCATTAAACAATCTAGCTTTTGGTATAAATCTGGTAAAAATAGTAGGTTTTCCATTCTTTCAACCTCCTTGTTCCCAGCTGTTTCTAACCTGAATCTTGCCTGAATAGTGTTGAATACACATCGGTGTCTGGCACTGTCTGCCCCAATCTAGGGTTATAAACAAAGATGCTCTCATTGTGTGGGGTTGGCGGAAACGGCTGCCCGGTCGGTCTGCGGAAACGGCTGCCCGGTCCGGTCTGGAGGTTGGTTTTGGGGGTTTCGAGTATACCAAATGTAAACAAGTGGCTTGCTATCGCAGCAGTAATTTAAGTGCATTTCTCGTGTAGGCTGACCCTACAATTTACAGTAGCGCTAATATCGTAAACATTACCGTCATTTCGGAAATTCGAAAACACAAACACGGCGAAATTTCGAACTTTGTACACGTTTCCGGTGAACACCAGATTTCGGTGCTACCAGCTCATTAACGCTAATAAGGTCGATAATGAGCCGCGCCGTGTCCTCACCGTAAGAACTGATTTGCGCCTTGATCTTTTTTTCTTTTCAAAAATGTAATCCCCAACACTAGTTTTATATTTATATACTCTGGAATGGGAAACTATAGGTTGGATTGATTGATTTGATTCATCGGAAGTTTTCGGCATTCCATGCAGCGCACATTAACGTTAGGTCGTTGACCCCAAATACGCAGTGCGTGTGGCCACATGGATATGTGTGAGGCGCTTCTAATAGGGGACAGTAGTAAACTTAATTATTACTTGTTCTTCGGAATAGCTTTAGAGTATGAGTCATTCGTGTTGAAGATTAATTGCTAACTAAGAATTTTTCTCGAGCCGACCGTGGCCACGTTGTTTATCGCGGTGTTATTTGGGCTCTAGCCGCTCTGCCGATCTGAGACTGGATGGGATTATGCTGACTTTCAGTGCTTTGACCACGAGCACATTTATTCAATCCTGGTTAAATCTTATATC
>NW_023365711.1:113277-115412 GCF_000003815.2 Branchiostoma floridae
ATACGCAGTGCGTGTGGCCACATGGATATGTCTGAGCCCTTTTAATAGGGACCAGTAGTAGGCTTAATTATTACTTGTTCTTCGGAATAGCTTTAGAGTATGAGTCATTCGTGTTGAAGATTAATTGCTAACTAAGAATTTTTCTCGAGCCGACCGTGGCCACGTTGTTTATCGCGGTGTTATTTGGGCTCTAGCCGCTCTGCCGATCTGAGACTGGATGGGATTATGCTGACTTTCAGTGCTTTGACCACGAGCACATTTATTCAATCCTTGGTTAAATCTTTATTATCTTTATTATCTTATCATTTCCGACATGTGAGAAGATAGTATCGGGATCAATCAAAGAATTGCTGTGGGGGAAATCTTCAGACACTGGTGAAATCACCATTTTTATCTTTCAAGAATTCAATGTTCGATGACAAGTTTGCTTACGAGGAGGAAAGACTACGGCGGAGCCGTTTTCGTGTGAAGTAACAAAATTATGTGAAAACATTGTACATAATTAATATATAATTGACTACATTAGTTTAAACCAGAACCTGACACAAAAAAATTGAATCCATGCGTTTGTAAATGTACATTTTAGTATTGATTTAACTAAATTTGAATTCTTTTACAGTTCTTAGAGATAGTTTCTCCTCGGACATGTCAGACAGCTCGGTGCGGTAGTGCTGTCAAAATTGATTGATTTTGTCGCTGGCGCCCGCGGCACATATGGTATACTAGATCAAAGGACCGCCACCCTGTACAACCTTGACGTAGCAAACTTCTGACGTTCTGTACTGGGGGACGTTCGAATAGTAGCAGCTGGGAATGGGACAATCTTACCAAGAAATGTCAAATTAATTTTTTTTTCAAAAGATAAGTTATTTGGCCAGCTTCCTTTGAACATCTAGCAACATTACATCTAACAACCGTTATGGAATATTTAAGTAGGCATTTTGTTTACTTCACTTACAATACTGTATGCAATACTGGAAACCCCCCAAACCAACCTCAGGACCGAACCGGGCAGCGGTTTCCGCCGACCGACCGGGCAGCCGTTTCCGCCAACCCCATTGTGTGGGCCATTCACTTCTAGGTCAAAGTCAGTCAGCACAAAGCAAGTTCCCAGGGAAAGATATAATACTGACAACAACCTTTTTTAAAACTCTGTTATAACCTCGGTTAACTTATAACATGTTTCAACATCTCAACACTATTCAGGCAAGATTCAGGTTAGAAGCAGCTGGGAGCAAGGAGGTTGAAAGAATGGAAAACCTACTATTTTTACCAGATTTATACCAAAAGCTACAGATTGTTTAATGAAGTCATAATGCTACATTTGGGCCAACTTCACACATCATGGTTAAGGGTGACTTTCCACTGTGTTGTTTGTCTCCAAGTCTCAAAGTATTATATAAAAGTTTCTGTTGCAAAGTAAACATGTACTGAGTTTCACCCCAAACATGCATAATTAGCCCAGGAGGGGGGGGTGACACGGGTAGGATCTGTCATTTTTTCTTGACAACACACAACTTATCCCACTTCCACACATCTGATTTGCTAATAATTACTAACATTGTCTTGATCTGTCCACTTCGTCCAAAGTTAGTCTGGATCCGGGTAGTAAAATTCAGTGCTCCCACCAAAACATTACGTGAGGCAACTTGGCTATAAGGTAGAGGTCATTTCATTTCATTTTCATAAGGTCATCCGAAGGAGGATAATTTAGGATTGACATACGGTCAATCCTACATTTTATGCGGTCTTTTTGACCTTTGGCCTGATTTAGGGACCATCCATTGATAAAGGGAGGGGTGCGCACCACAGGAAAAGTAAGTAAGTGCAGCGCAGAAGAGTTAGTGGCTCGCACAGAAGAGTACATGTAAGTGTCTCACGCAGAAAAAAAGTAAGTGGCTCGCGCAGAGTGTCTCCCGCAGAAAAAAGTAAGTGTGTTGAGCAGAAAAGTAAGTGTGTTGAGCAGAAAAGTAAGTGTGTTGAGCAGAAAAGTAAGTGTGTTGAGCAGAAAAGTAAGTGTGTTGAGCAGAAGAGTAAGTGTCTTGAGCAGAAAAGTAAGTGTGTTGGACATTGTTGATATCGGCCACGGTAGGTGGTTAAGGATAATAAACATCATCGTCATATCATTTCATCAC
>NW_023365711.1:116477-122298 GCF_000003815.2 Branchiostoma floridae
GGTTATCGGAAAAACCGGTCCGGTCCGGACCGCGGATTACCCGGTCCGGTCCGGTCCGGGGGTGGAAAAACCGGTCCGGCCTGTTCTGCGTGTAGCTACGCCTCCTGGCGGTAAATAACAGAATTGCAAATGGTACGGTGTGCTGCCGTATATCACAACATGGAGCGCACTGATTGGATGTATGGGGGTCTGCATGCTAATGTCACTGTTCACGTCAGATCGATTGACGACAGTTAACATAAACATTGAACTGGTGGAAAGTTTACCATGACTGATACGCTGAACGGAAGCTTCACCGTAGATTCCGATGAGCGTAATCGTGTACACGCCGTAACTCCGATCGTAATTACGGCCGTATTTACGGGGCGGTATCACGTGGAGAGCGGTCGGTAATATTAAGAATATTCATCTTTTGAATACCGTGTATACGGAATATTTATGAGATCAGCATTAATTATAAATCAAACAGCCTGATTTGCGGTAGAAATTTGACAGCGTCTGGCTGGAAGGGCGGGGTTCTACCGCGTGTGCAACACAAATAGACTTTTTAAAAAGTAAAATCGCTAGCCGGCCTTTTGCTATTTTCCTAACACGAAAGAACAATCCTCATAACCATGTTTTCTCGGAAATATTTCTACAATCAAAAATATGTGTATTCAAACAATACTGCGATAAATGCAACGTCAATATGAAGCAGGCGCCAGTACATGTTCTAGAATATCTATCGTAACCGGACAACACAGGTCGACCGGTAACTTTGATATTACCGCCGGGCGTGATCAAGATCGGGAACATGCACCAGCGCGCGCTCGGAAAGCCACCTTCTAATTTGATAGAAATATCTGTGCACGGCAAATACATATCTGGAATGGTGCAATGATATATTTTAAAACTACTACGTACTCACTTTCTATCAAATATGACCAAAGATGTTATGGTTTATAGGCACTTTTCTCCTGACTGCTAATGAACTCTCGTAAATGTAAAGCAATGCACATTTGTTTCAACAAATCCCCTCCCACTCCTGGACCACTCTTCATCGATGGACAACCACTGGAAACAGTTATTCACCTTAAAGTACTCGGAGTCACCATACAGAGTGACTTAAAATGGGACATACAGGTAAACAACATGATCACTGCAGCTAACAAGAAACTGTTTCTGTTACGCCGACTCAAGCGATTTGGTGTTTCAATTGAAGACCTCACATCGGTCTATACCATCTATATCCGACCTACATTAGAATACGCAGCTCCCGCGTGGCACTCCTCACTGACAACAGCACAATCTGCAAGACTCGAACGACTTCAACGAAGAGCGTGTAGGATCATCCTGGGTACGCAGTACACAGACTACACATCAGCTCTGACTTCACTCAACCTCAGCTCGCTCGCAGAACGGCGCACAGACCTCTGTCTGTCCTTCGCCAAAAAACTGTTCAAGTCGGAACTCAGGGACTGGCAACCCCCACTCAGGAGTCAAATCTCAGGAAGACTCACACGCAATGCCAACAAGTTGGACACGCCGATCTGTCGCACCAACAGACACAAAAACTCTGCCATTCCCTTTCTGACTGAACTGTTAAATAACTCAGAATGACCTTCAAAACAGTCCCCCTTATTATGTCGACTATTCGTGAATGTCTAGCCTGTACATAACAGCTGAACACTTGTCTTGGTCCTAGTGATATAAGACTAAAGGTCCTTGATATTTTGTAAATATTGTTTGTTAGCAATTACGATTTTAAACCATGTATCTTCTTAAATTACTGTACGTAACTCTTTGTGCAATTCTCCCTGGAGGAGTACATGTAAATTACCATCACAATTCAGACTTGATTTAAAGTCTGCGATATGGTATTTTAATAAAGATTTCAGATTTCAGATTTCTCCTTGGTATGACCAAGGAGCTTTTATATCAGCAAGGAGGTTTTTAACCTCCTTGATATCAGATATAAAAGCTCCTTGGTATGACACGAGCAGTCGGCGTGTACACGCCGTAATTACGACGTCATGGTCGTGAATATGGGTTTTGTGTGGGTTTAGAAAGTGAGGAATGTTGTCAAACTTTGTGGTTTTAGCGGAAGTATGGGACCTAGTACACGATTGAAATCAAAATCAATAGATGTTTTGTGCAGGTAAATATGTTTAGTAGATATGCAGGGAGCTTTTATCTTGAAAAAAAAAACAATTCCTTGGTAGATGTTTGACCCGGGCCATCCCGTCGCGCCGCTAAATTTGATTGACACATGCGGGCGGGGCGCGGCTTCTTTGAGATTGACCAAGGAGGTTAATCGCATTGTTTTGACGGCATGTTTTCAAAGAACGGGCCTGCGCATACTAATATCAAATACAACTACATGTACATGTATCAGCACGGAGCTTGTTTTTCCGCAGTGTTTGACTTTGTTGCTTGGTTTACTTTATTTCATAGCGATATTTAGTACCGATTAATATTTTTAGATATTTTAGAATAGCATGTATCTTGAACCCACAAATAGTAAAGTTCAACACGCGTGCACATATTTTTGGTTCCGTTTCTCGTATGTTTTGTTAGACAGATTCAGGTCGGTTTATACTGGTATATGGTGCCATCGCGACTTAAGATGACAAAGAAGTGGAGTTTCTTCTTACACTGGCACATTTAGCGATGTACCTACCGTATTTCCACATTTGGAATAGATGGTGGTCGATCTGGTAGCTGCACAATGATGATGCTTATATGATCTGGTATGAACTTACCTTCCAGGTTTTAAACGTTTTATGATGTGATGTAATGTACATGTGTATTCTCCAAATTAAAGGAGCTTTAAAAGTTTCTAACCTATAATTTTGGAAAGTTTGCAACTACACTGTAGTTGTAGATTATAGAATCAATAAACGAGGTCTAAAATGGGGATAGATCGTCACTACTGTTAATAGCGATATTTTTTACAAGCGGAAGATGATATTTTTTTGTTTGGGGCTAATTCATACAACCCCCCTCTCGACATTTCCTGCAGTATGAATCGGAAATACAATTTTTTTTTTAAATATATAGACGATGAACTTCTTAATGCTATTTCTTATATCAAGATTTTGAAATCAAGAGCTCATGATAGTTATTGCCTCATGTCAGTGTCAGTTGTTAAACCAGGACGTCAGAATCTAGGATCGCTGCAAGGTTGCATATATTCCAGGCAGTCGGCGAGGAAAACTACTCCTCTGGCCGACTGACTCCACTAGCGTACCGTTGACTCTATTTGTCCAATTTCTACAATTAAACCACCGATCCGGGGAGCCTGGTAGAGGCAAGGTCTTTTTGGCGGAGCTGCACCCCCGACGATCAGCAGTGTGCAACGGATGGAACCCTGAATCCCTTCATTCTGGCTAATAGAAATGTAGCTACCTATGTCTCAATACATAGAAGTAAGTGTATATTAGTTACGACTTCACAAGTTTGAACAGATACGGTTAGTTAGTTACGCCAACACAACATTGAACGGACAAAGTACAATTAACAAATACATTAAAAACACATATTAAGGTTGAAAGTATAGCCTGTATTAATTTCGTCGGTCGACTATAAATAAATCCGACGACCAGGAGCGGCCGTCACTGGTGATGTTCCGTCCCAAGAGCTCCGTTAGAAACAGGTAGGTCTTGTTGGGCCCCTCTGCTCCCTCGACGACCAGCATCATCATTTCATTTTCAACCAAAGTTGGCGCGGATGAAAACATGCTTATCGTCTCGTAAAGTACTTGTGATATCAATAACTAAACAAGGACCATCAGCTTATCTATTATAACCGGGCATATGGTTATTATTGTAAATTGTATATTGTATTATACAATGTATATTAGATATATTCCGGCTTCCAAAGAAAAAAAAAATTAAGAATATTCATCTTTTGAATACCGTGTATGTCGATTGTCGGATTATCAGGAGCGGCCGACAGGGATGTACCGACCCAACAGCTCTGTAAGGAAGTAGGTTTTATTAGCTCTGGACGGCCAGCAGGGTCATTCCAAGTCAAGTCCGCCTCTAGAAAAGTAGCTATGATATCAACCAATTCCTAACAAAGGAGCATCAGCTTATCTATAGAAATATAAGTTATGATCGGGCATAATATAGTTTTACATACGTAGAAGAAGTTTATTTGCAAGTTCGTGCCCGAGGGCTGATTGCAAGTTTTTTGGTTTACACAAGGAGGTTAAAGAAAACCTCCTTGGTTTACAATTTCACCTTGCATATGATAAATAACCAACTCAGGCAAACCTTATATTTCCACTTGCAAAGAAAAAAGGTTATACTAAGTGAGACATTTGTAATGGGAATATTAAAATTTGTCTCCGATTTCTAACGTGAAGTTGGAAGTTCTACACGATCCTGAAAAAGCTATCGCTCGGCAGTTTGTGGTGTTCTGTCGGCCTGATCAAAGGGTACCGATATGCTAAGTAGGTTTGGTATATCATTACAGATGAAACCGCACGACTGCCAATCACAATCACAACAATAGTAACAGCCAGGCTGTCGCATTGTCGGTCTGTAGATGGGATTTGAATTAAAATGCAAGTGTTGGTTACTTTTGGAAATGAATCAAGCCAAGAGCTTAAAAGAACGACTGTATTTTTGGTACTCCATAGTATCATCATTATTTTTTAAATTATATGCACTCGATGAGTAACAAAATCAGCACGAGTCTGCGACAGTCACAGACTCGCGGCGCTCCGTGTAAGACGCCAGACTGTCACTCTTGTTTCAACTTTTTCCCACGCGTGCAGCTGGCCGACATTGAAAGCCCAACTTTGGTCAATTTCTGTTAAATATATTTCCAACATACAAATTACGATGCCTATTTTATTAGCGCTGTGGCTTGATTAAGTTCGAATATATTAGGGTAACCCAGGACTGTTTCGGCTCTGAAAACTACACGGGTGTCTTTCCCGTCGGCGTGCAAGTTTTCGTAGGTGATTCCAAGCAAGGAGGTTAATAATCACAAAAATATCCGTCTTAAGCGACAAGTGCAAGCGGCAACAATCAATATCAATCTCGGTAAAATCTGTCATATATATGCTACAGAATATGATACGGTTTCTCAAGCCGACTTTCCTTGATCGGTATATTGAATTTTTGCATGATCAAAACAAGGAGCTTTTATCAATAATAAAATGACGATTGCACCAGTGTCTGAAGATTTCCCCGACTTCAGTTCTTTGATCACGATACCATTTTCTCACATATATGAAAAGAAACCAGTAAAAAGTGATAATTTTACAAATGTGTTTGTTGTCCCTTGCTGAAAGTAAGCATATATTTGTCCCATTCAATCTCAGATCGGTAGAGCGAACAGAGCCCAAATAACACCGTGATAAACAGCGTGGCCAGAGAATAATTCTTAGCTATAACTCACTCTGATCATTGTTACTACAGCCCCCTCCTAGAAACGCCGCAAGCACATCCATGCACGCTGTGTATTTCGGGGTCAACGACCTATCCGCGCACGCTGCGTATTTCGGGGTCAACGACCTAATGTGCGCCGCTTTGAAAGCAGAAAATTTCCAATCGATCTGACGTAAACAGTGACATTAGCATGCGGACCCCATGCATCCAATCAATGCGCTTCATGTTGTGATATACGGGAACACAGCATACCAATTGCAATGCTGCTATTTCCTGCCAGGGGGCGTAGATACACACAGAACAGACCGGACCGGTTTTTCCGCCCCCTAAACAGACCGGACCGGTAATTCCGCGCGGTCCGGACCGGACCGGTAATTCCGAAAACCCGGTGCCACAGTCAGTTCTACAATTCTGATTTAGAATTGAACTTTTCAATAGAA
>NW_023365711.1:123664-128377 GCF_000003815.2 Branchiostoma floridae
GTATCTGGTAGTGGACATGCTGACAGACAGGATACCTGTGGACCTGATCACGGGCGTGCTGTTTGTAACATTTTGTTTGTTTGTTTGCTTGTTTGTTTGTTTGTTTACAGGAAAGCGTTATACCTGTCAGGAGGTGTGCTGTTTGTGACCTCCCGTATCCGGGTAGTGGACATGCTGACAGACAGGATACCTGTGGACCTGATCACTGGGGTGCTGTTTGTAACATTTTGTTTGTTTGTTTGCTTGTTTGTTTGTTTGTTTACAGGAAAGCGTTGTACCTGTCAGGAGGTGTGCTGTTTGTGACGTCCCGTATCCTGGTAGTGGACATGCTGACAGACAGGATACCTGTGAA
The DNA here is from genome assembly GCF_000003815.2 of Branchiostoma floridae. Taxonomy (NCBI): domain Eukaryota; kingdom Metazoa; phylum Chordata; class Leptocardii; order Amphioxiformes; family Branchiostomatidae; genus Branchiostoma; species Branchiostoma floridae. The sequence goes on from NW_023365711.1 coordinate 124,017, forward strand.
CCTGATAACGGGCGTGCTGGTATACAGGGCACACAGGTCAGACTTATTAATGAATTCTTCTGGGGGAGAGTGTTTGGAGGTTTCCATTTAATCCCAGGCATACTGATGGCATACGATGGTATCAAACTGGCCAAGGTGTATAGCTGGCTGGCTAGCTTACTCCTTGGCCAGCTATATTACTTGGCCAGCTATACTCTTTGGCTAGCTATAAATGTATACTCCTTGGCCAGCTTTGATAACTGGTATCTAATACCACCAGTAGAATCTGCCTGGATATTAGTTTCCACTGTTATTACAGGAAGTTTTTATTTACTTAAGGTCACCACAAAGTAAGGCACGAATTATGAGATTAGTAACTGTGTAGCAAAACAACATGTATATAGCTATTGTGGAATTTCAGAATTCAAAAGTTTCATAATTATGCATATCCTCGGGAGTTCTTTATGTTGGTCAATGGTGTAACATAGAGCATATCTTGAGTAGAAAAATTAAAGCTTGTTTTTTCCCCTGCAGAATCATTGAGTCATGCCAGGAGGCGTTCATCCTTAGACTGTACCGACAGAAAAACAAGGTGAGAAATTAACGCAAGAGTTTATCAAAGTGTTCTCAGACATGCCCATAGTATTCCTCTCATGGAGGTGCTTGAGTGGTTATGGATTGATTGGTTGATTGGTTGATTGATTGATTGATGTATGTATTGAATGATTGATTGATTGATCGACTGTTGCAGCAAGAGTTTATCAAAGCATTCTTGGACACGCTAACAGCCTTTCATCCAGGAATGTGCTCTATGAAGGCTTATGGCTTGATTAATCATATTGATTGATTGATTGATTGACCATATATCATTGTAACATTAAGGGTTTATCATCAAGATGCCCCTGCAGCATTCCTTTATGGGATATGCCCTATAAAGGGCCATGGATTTATTGATTATCAATTGATTGAATGAGGTTTTGATTGATTGATTGATTGATGAACTGTCGTTACAGCAAGGTTTTATCAAAGCGTTCTCGGACACACCAACAGCCTTCCACTCAGGGATGTGTCAGGTGGAGAGAGTTATGAAGAACCTATTTGTGAGAAAGCTGTACCTCTGGCCTCGCTTCCACGCATCCATACAGGACTTCTTATCCCAACACAAGGTAAGATAGATAGATTATCATATATATTAGTTACTATCATTAGATAACTTTTTTGAAATAAGCAGTGGAACCTCCACTGAATTGCATTCATTTTACAGGCTAAGCAATGCACTTTATCTGTTACACACAATATATAATGTTCGTGAGGAAGCTGTACCTCTGGCTTCGCTTCCACGCATCTATACAGGACTTCTTATCCCAACACAAGGTAAGATAGATAGATTATCATATATATTAGTTACTATCATTAGATAACTTTTTTGAAATAAGCAGTGGAACCTCCACTGAATTGCATTCATTTTACAGGCTAAGCAATGCACTTTATCTGTTACACACAATATATAATGTTGGTGAGAAAGCTGTACCTCTGGCTTCGCTTCCACGCATCTATACAGGACTTCCTATCCCAACACAAGGTAGGGTACAGAAGCTGATCTCATGTATACATGGATCACGAATTTTCTTTAATTTTTACCTTGCGCAATCGTTGAGTGGAAGCATGCGATAGCACATTGCTCAAGCCCCGACAGTGTTTACGGCCGTTCTGGCCCACTTGCCCTCATCCGCATGCTCAAGCCCGCTCAGTAATGTCCCAGTGGGGTTGTCAGATGGTAAACAAGAAGAAGGAGAAGAAGAGGACCAAATTTTGAACAACCACTGTAACCTTCTTCAGGATAAATACTGATGACCAATCATATTAAATGTAAACTCACGAGAGTTACAGACACGTGGTTGCTGACGTAACGAATTTGCAAGATCACGTGTTAATTAGCTTGATCTGTGTTTACCTTATTGTTGGAAGATTTAGCATTGTACTATAATGATTACTATCATGTTTATTCTACAGCTCAAGGTTGTAGAGCTTGACCTGCACATGACAAACTCCATGACGGCCATGTTTACCCTGATGTTTGTTTGTTTGTTTGTTTATTCTGCAGCCCGAGGTTGTGGAGCTGCACCTGCACATGACAGACGCCATGACGGCAATCCAGACTGCCATACTGGACATCATGCAGGCATGCGTTAGGGAGCTTAGGGCCTTCAACCCTTCGGTAAGTATATCACATAATATGTAATTCTATACAGGCAATGTGGACCAGTTGATAAGTTCGGTTATTGCATGGGCTTCAACTGTTATCACACTGGCTTCTATTATACGCACTCCGAGTGTACCACTGTCAAAAATGCAAATTTCAGCTTTAGCTCACTGAAGAGATATTCTTCCACTGGTCGTGACAAAGAAGACAGACGCTGTGTATTTACAGCTTCATTGTACTGGGGAAATTCCCATAGCTCTTTCTGACAAGCATAACGAACAGTGGACCACAGCTTAACCCCCTGTCTTAAGGACTGCAACCCTTCCCAGTAGCATGCATGTCTGTTGAGCGACATAGCAGGTATTTAAACGCACAGCTTCTAGTTCCTGAGGCAGAGCCACTAACCACTGGCTACACACATTACATAGTATACACCACCAAGTTACCATCAGTAAACCTGGTATAAGTTTTAGGTTGATATGTTAACAGCTAGACTGCTAGGGGTTGGACTTATTCTCTGACATAATTTTACAGGTAGCGTGCATGTCGGTTGAGCGACATGGCAGGGAATCAAACTTCTAGTTTGTGAGGCAGGGCCGCTAAACCACTGGCTACACACGCCACCTAGTTGCCATGTCAGTAGATCTGGTAGTTGTTTCGGGTTTGACTGCTTTTCTGATTTCTGACATGTTTTTTTCTCTAAATTCTGTTTTGCCTTCCCCAGCTGGAAGCCGAGGACCTGACAGTGGAAAACGCCATCAGTCTGACCTTTGACCATGTCGTAAGACAACAGCTGGACCCTGTCTGGCACCAACTGGTAGGTGGTACTACTATCATATAAATCTCATTTCCTGCTGGCACCCATCACACTTACTGTTAGTAGGCCTGGGGTTATTCCTGGTTTAAGTCTTCCCTTGCACAGTTTTTGTTGGGTATTCGGAATTACCGGTCCGGTCCGGACCGCGGAATTACCGGTCCGGTCTGTTTAGGGGGCGGAAAAACCGGTCCGGTCTGTTCTGCGTTTATCTACGCCCCCTGGCAGGAAATATCAGAATTGCAATTGGTATGCTGTGTTCCCGTATATCACAACATGAAGCGCATTGATTGGATGCATGGGGTCCGCATGCTAATGTCACTGTTTACGTCAGATCGATCGGCGACGGTTAACATAAACATTGCACTGGTGGAAAGTTTGCCATGCCCGATACGCTGAACGGAACCTACTGCCAACAACACTCAAAGCAGTAAAACCGATACTAGCTTGAGACAAATAATAGGTCGACAATGACCAGAGTATGATCAGAGTGAGATTTTCTTGTTGGGCCGGCTTTCATTTCATATATGGAATCGTGAAAATAGGATCGTGATCAAAGAACTGAAGTCTGGGAAATCTTCAGACACTTGCAATCGCAATCGTCATTTTGCATTTGATCATGCAAAAATTCAATATACCTATCAAGAAAAGCCGGCTTGACAAACCATATCACATTCTCTATATAAATGACAGATTTTACCGTGATCGATATTGATTGTTGTCTTACACTTGTCGCTAAAGACGAATATTTTTGTTTTGAAGACAACAATCCCATGTAATCACCTGCAAAAGCTCGCACGCCGACCGGAAAGACGCCCGCGTAGTTTTCAGAGCCGAAACCTTGAGTCGTGGGTTACCCTAATATATTCGAATTAAACCAAGGCACAGTGCCAAATAGTCATCTTAATTTGTATGTTGGAAATAGATTTGACAGGAATTGACCAAAGGTGGGCTTTCAATGTTTCGGCAGTCTCGTGTCGGCCAGCTGAACGCGTGGGAAAAAGTTGAAACAAGAGTGACAGTCCGGGGGTGCCTGGCGTCTTACACGGAGCGCCGCGAGTCTGTGACTGTCGCAGACTCGTGCTGATTTCGTTACACATCGAGTGCGTAGAATTAGATAATGATAATAATACCATAGAGAACCAAAAATACAGTGGTTTGTTCTTTGGAGCTCTTGGCTTGATTCATTTCCAAAAGTAAACAACACTTGTATTTTAATTCAAATTCCACAGACCGACAATGCCACAGCCTGGCTGTTACTATGATTGTGATTGTGATTGGCAGTCGTGCGGTTTCCTCTGTAATTATATCCAAACCCACTTAGCATATCGGTACCCTTTGATCAGGCTGACAGAACTCCACAAA
>NW_023365711.1:130030-133350 GCF_000003815.2 Branchiostoma floridae
TAGTAGTTCTAAATACATGGTTGCACCATTCCAGATAGGTATTTACCGTGCACAGATATTCCTATCAAAATTAGAAGGTGGCTTTCCGATCGCGCGCTGACCAGTGCATGTTCCCGATCTTGATCACGCCCAGCGGCAATATCAAAGTTGCCGGTGACTTGTGTTGTCCGGTAACGTTAGATTTTCTGCGAACATGTACAGGCGATTTATATTGACGTTGCAACGGTTGCATTTATCTCAGTATTGTTTAAATACACATATTTTTGTTTGAAGAAATATTTCCAAGAAAACATGGTGATGAGGATTGCCCTTTTGTGTTAGGAAAATAGCAAAACATCGGCTAGCGATTTTACTTTTAAAAAAAAACACAGTCTAGTTACGTTGCGCACGTGGTAGAACCCCGCCCTTCCGGCCAAACGATGTTAAATTTCTGCCGTAAATCAGGCTGTTTGATTGATAATTAATGGTGTTTCATGAATATTCCGTGTACACGGTATTCAAAGCATACATGAATATTCTGAATATTACCGACCGCTCTTCACGTGATACCGTTCCGTAAATACGGCCGTAATTACGATCGGATTTATGGCGTGTGCACGATTACGCTAAGCGTAATCTACGGTAACGTTAGTGTTCAAAAGTGTCGGTTTTACTGCTTTGAGTGTTGTTGGCAGTAGGTTCCGTTCAGCGTATCGGGCATGGCAAACTTTCCACCAGTGCAATGTTTATGTTAACCGTCGCCAATCGATCTGACGTAAACAGTGACATTAGCATGCGGACCCCATGCATCCAATCAATACGCTTCATGTTGTGATATACGGGAACACAGCATACCAATTGCAATTCTGCTATTTCCTGCCAGGGGGCGTTGATACACGCAGAACAGATCGGACCGGTTTTTCCGCCCCCCAAACAGACCGGACCGGTAATTCCGCGGTCCGGACCGGACCGGTAATTCCGAACACCCCTTGCTAAGGGACCTTTCCAACCATACCAAGCTTGCCAGGCCGGAACTTGAAGCCTAAGCTAGAATCTCGTCATTAAGTCACACCCCTACCCGGGGCCGGGACAGGCGGTGCTTAAAAAAAGGTGCTAGCGGTTGCGCCTAAACAGGGCCCGTATGCTCAAGAATATCTCGAGAAGGAAGTATCCCAACATTTTGCGGTTTCCACCTTTCGATTTCTTGCTAAGGGACCTTTCCAACCATACCAAGTGTGCCAGGCCGGAACTTGAAGCCTAAGCTTAGCCTACAATCGCGCCATTAAGTCACACCCCTACCCGGGGCGGGTGCTCAAAAAAACGTGCTAACGGTTGCGCCTAAACAGGGCCCGTATGCTCAAGAATATCTCGAGAAGGAAGTATCCCAACATTTTGCGGTTTCCACCTTTCGATTCCTTGCTAAGGGACCTTTCCAACCATACCAAGTGTGCCAGGCCGGAACTTGAAGCCTAAGCTACAATGGCGCCATTAAGTCACACCCCTACCCGGGGCGGGTGCTTAAAAAAAGTGCTAGCGGTTGCGCCTAAACAGGGCCCGTATGCTCAAGAATATCTCGAGAAGGAAGTATCCCAACATTTTGCGGTTTTCACCTTTCGATTCCTTGCTAATTGACCTTTCCAACCATACCAAGCATGCCAGGCCGGTCACCTGAAGCCTAAGCTACAATGGCGCCATTAAGTCACACCCCTACCCGGGGCCGGGACAGGCGGTGCTTAAAATAAGGTGCTAGCGGTTGCGCCTAAACAGGGCCCGTATGCTCAAGAATATCTCGAGAAGGAAGTATCCCAACATTTTGCGGTTTCCACCTTTCGATTCCTTGCTAATTGACCTTTCCAACCATACCAAGCATGCCAGGCCGGAACTTGAAGCCTAAGCTACAATCGCGCCATTAAGTCACAGCCCTACACGGGGCCGGGACAGGCGGTTCTTAGAAAAAGGTGCTAGCGGTTGCGCCTAAACAGGGCCCGTATGCTCAAGAATATCTCGAGAAGGAAGTATCCCAACATTTTGCGGTTTCCACCTTTCGATTCCTTGCTAAGGGACCTTTCCAACCATACCAAGTGTGCCAGGCCGGAACTTGAAGCCTAAGCTACAATGGCGCCATTAAGTCACACCCCTACCCGGGGCGGGTGCTTAAAAAAAGTGCTAGCGGTTGCGCCTAAACAGGGCCCGTATGCTCAAGAATATCTCGAGAAGGAAGTATCCCAACATTTTGCGGTTTTCACCTTTCGATTTCTTGCTAAGGGACCTTTCCAACCATACCAAGCATGCCAGGCCGGAACTTGAAGCCTAAGCTACAATCGCGTCATTAAGTCACACCCCTACCCGGGGCCGGGACAGGCGGTGCTTAAAAAAAGGTGCTAGCGGTTGCGCCTAAACAGGGCCCGTATGCTCAAGAATATCTCGAGAAGGAAGTATCCCAACATTTTGCGGTTTTCACCTTTCGATTTCTTGCTAAGGGACCTTTCCAACCATACCAAGTGTGCCAGGCCGGAACTTGAAGCCTAAGCTTAGCCTACAATCGCGCCATTAAGTCACACCCCTACCCGGGGCGGGTGCTCAAAAAAACGTGCTAACGGTTGCGCCTAAACAGGGCCCGTATGCTCAAGAATATCTCGAGAAGGAAGTTCCCAACATTTTGCGGTTCCACCTTTCGATTCCTTGCTAAGGGACCTTTCCAACCATACCAAGTGTGCCAGGCCGGAACTTGAAGCCTAAGCTACAATGGCGCCATTAAGTCACACCCCTACCCGGGGCGGGTGCTTAAAAAAAGTGCTAGCGGTTGCGCCTAAACAGGGCCCGTATGCTCAAGAATATCTCGAGAAGGAAGTATCCCAACATTTTGCTGTTTCCACCTTTCGATTCCTTGCTAAGGACCTTTCCAACCATACCAAGCATGCCAGGCCGGAACTTGAAGCCTAAGCTAGAATCTCGTCATTAAGTCACACCCCTACCCGGGGCCGGGACAGGCGGTGCTTATAAAAAGGTGCTAGCGGTTGCGCCTAAACAGGGCCCGTATGCTCAAGAATATCTCGAGAAGGAAGTATCCCAACATTTTGCGGTTTTCACCTTTCGATTCCTTGCTGAGGGACCTTTCCAACCATACCAAGCTTGCCAGGCCGGAACTTGAAGCCTAAGCTAGAATCTCGTCATTAAGTCACACCCCTACCCGGGGCCGGGACAGGCGGTGCTTAAAAAAAGGTGCTAGCGGTTGCGCCTAAACAGGGCCCGTATTGCTTGAAGTTTATGGTAGAACCTTCAAAATTTGTGAAAATGAGCTTTCTAGTAGTTTGACTGCTCGGCGTCTTCCAGCGGAGGTC
>NW_023365711.1:133768-135844 GCF_000003815.2 Branchiostoma floridae
GGTGTTTAAAAAAAGGTGTTAGCGGTTGCGCCTAAACAGAGGCTGTATGCTCAAGAATATCTCGAGAAGGAAGTATCCCAACATTTTGCGGTTTTCACCTTTCGATTCCTTGCTAAGGGACCTTTCCAACCATACCAAGCTTTCCAGGCCGGAACTTAAAGCCTAAGCTACAAACGCGTTATTAAGTCACCCCCTTACCCGGTGCCGTGACAGGCGGTGCTTAAAAAAAGGTGTTAGCGGTTGCGCCTAAACAGAGCCCCTATGCTCAAGAATATCTCGAGAAGGAAGTATCCCAACATTTTGCGGTTTTCACCTTTCGATTCCTTGCTAAGGGACCTTTCCAACCATACCAAGCTTTCCAGACCGGAACTTAAAGCCTAAGCTACAAACGCGTTATTAAGTCACCCCCTTACCCGATGCCGTGACAGGCGGTGTTTAAAAAAAGGTGTTAGCGGTTGCGCCTAAACAGAGGCTGTATGCTCAAGAATATCTCGAGAAGGAAGTATCCCAACATTTTGCGGTTTTCACCTTTCGATTCCTTGCTAAGGGACCTTTCCAACCATACCAAGCTTTCCAGGCCGGAACTTAAAGCCTAAGCTACAAACGCGTTATTAAGTCACCCCCTTACCCGGTGCCGTGACAGGCGGTGCTTAAAAAAAGGTGTTAGCGGTTGCGCCTAAACAGAGCCCCTATGCTCAAGAATATCTCGAGAAGGAAGTATCCCAACATTTTGCGGTTTTCACCTTTCGATTCCTTGCTAGGGACCTTTCCAACCATACCAAGCTTTCCAGGCCGGAACTTAAAGCCTAAGCTACAAACGCGTTATTAAGTCACCCCCTTACCCGATGCCGTGACAGGCGGTGTTTAAAAAAAGGTGTTAGCGGTTGCGCCTAAACAGAGCCCCTATGCTCAAGAATATCTCGAGAAGGAAGTATCCGATGAGCTTAATTTTGAATGCTCGTCTTCCCAGAAAAAAACACAGTTGGAAATAACCCCCAGCGGAGGTCACCATACTGCAGCCGACACACGGAAGTAGCGGGAACAGGATCCGTGCGCGAAATTCAACCCAGTCAAACAATCATATTAACACAAGTCATACAGCCCCCAAACTTAAGTATTCCTCTACTATCCATCACAGTTTCCGACTCGCTGACGTGCACAGAAAAATGTCAATGACTTTTCAAGAACTGCGACGTACTATTTTATGCCCGACCTACTTATGTGGGGGTCGCCCATAAATACTGTGTCCTGCGACCATTTCGCTAGAACGGCTCACGCTAGAGCCACCAAATTTGGTGAGTCTTCCTAAAATATTGTTGGCAACAATTTCAAGAAGTGTTTGAAAAATTTGCCATTTTTTCGTATTGTCATAGCAACTGTTTGTTGGCCATTTTTGACAAAAATTGCTAATAAATTATGCTACTTTGATGACGTTACCAGCCAAAATCCACTGATAGCGGACAATTTGACCAGATCAAGAATAACTAGCTTATTATCCCTTAGAATTTGTAACTACCTGGTATTTTCCATTAAAAAAAACACATATAATTGCATGCATTTAGTCTATTTCCGTTGCCGTTGTGATTATTTGTTGAAAAAAGTTGTTTTTTTTTAAATTCACGGTGGTGGATATAATATGGCAGAGCCCAACTGGTATCTTAGGTGTGCATGGCGTCACTTTATGACGTCATTTTGACGTCACTGGCAACATAAGTTGTAACAAACATTATTATTTTGTTATCTGTACTTTTTGTAGCATACCTTTAAGTGCACTTTAAGTCCACCCGCAGTTCCCAGAAACGGACAGATACAAGAACTCGCCTATACCATATCTTGGGAACTTACTGAACAAGTGACTACCCCCACCGAACTAAACACTTGTCGTCATGTATATTTCACTGCATTGATACAACGCTTGAATGTACGTTACTATATTGTTGTATGGTAACTCTATGTTTTGTTATCTTATAATTCTCTCGGACCGACGAATACCCCTCAATATTCTGGTACAATTCTGAGATGCTTGCTAATGTATCGCTTTTAAGTTTGTAAGATAAGGAATCTCTGTTACCAGTT
>NW_023365711.1:141637-142270 GCF_000003815.2 Branchiostoma floridae
GGGGGGGACCCCCCCACGACAGAGTATTTTTTTTTCGACGATGGGAGGGTTGTCACCTGTTCCATTTGCCGCATTCGTGATGGATAATATGTGATATATGTGTCACCCGCACGCGCCTGCGAGATATAAATAAAATGCACATTGTTTATATTCACGGTAGCTGCTTTTATAATCAATATAATTTATGTCGGGAATTACTCATACGTTCTTCGGAGAGACGGTCCAGGTCTGCGTTATCTCCGATATAGGCCTTCTGGTCTGTTTGTGCGTTGTTCTTCTCCAGATATACCTGTATGTGTGCAATCTAGTCGTGACCCACTCGCTCACCTTACATGTATTTGCTTTTAAGTTTGTAAGATAAGGAACGGATTTTATCACACACACACACACACATATATATATATATATATATATATATATATATATATATATATATATATGTGTGTGTGTGTGCTGCTGCTATGCCGTGCATCTGTAATAAAACTTGTCAAACTTGTCAACTAAGGTTAGCGATTAGGTCACGACTAGATTGCACACATCCAGGAATATCTGGAGAAGAACAACGCACAAAAAGACCAGAAGGCCTATAACGGAGATAACGCAGACCTGGACCGTATCTCCGAAGAACGTATG
>NW_023365712.1:0-8522 GCF_000003815.2 Branchiostoma floridae
GTACTGTACTGTACTAAAATGTTACTGGATTGCTACTTAATCAAATTCCTTAGCTCTAATGTATATCCACAAGACACGAAAATATCAGTACAACTACACTGCCAAAGTTTACATTGTAAACACTAGAAAGGCAACATTTTTGAAAAAAAAAATGCAGGATGTGGGCGAAGGGAAAAGAAAGCAAAAATAGCGAGAAAAGAAGCAACAATAAAGGCAACATTTTCGCGAAAATGCAGCAAAAGGAAAAAAAAATTAAAAAACATTATCTGTCCACGGATTCGATCCCGGAGCGTTGGTTTACCACGCGTGAATAATACCACTGAGCCAGTGCAACAACATGTTACAAGCACCCGTTTTAACAGGTATACAAATGTATTGCGTTGCGTGAACACGTCCGTTCACCGTTGAATTTGCAAGATTCCAAGGTCCAATTTTCTGAAGATAACGTTTTTGTGTGAAAATTTATCAATCTCGTTCATTCCATGGCGGGCAACTTCTTCCTTGAGCGCCTGTTTGGTCGTCTCAGCTGCGAAAGTATTGTCAAACTGCATGCCGAATGCCATTTTGTGTCCTGTGCGTTGATTGGTTCAGTTCTGCGTACACCCGAGACAGTCCGCGACTTTGTCCCAATCAAAAAGCTGGAAACGCGGAGTATATGTTGACAGCTTCCATTTTTTCTGAGTTCTGATTGGTTATTATCAAAGTCGATGCCGATTGTGTTCTGTGCGTTGATAGGTTCACCTCTGACGTAAAACCGAGAAAGTGCGACTGTAAGCCAATCAAAAAGCTTGAAACGTGGAGTGCATGTTTACAGCTTCCATTTTTTCTGATTTCCGGTTGGAATATCTGTAGAGAATACTAAATGTGTGGCTTCGCCCACATAAATAATACATAATAAAGACATTGAGTGATCAACAAAAACACACTTCTTTAAGAGCCTCACTATACAGTGAATTTGAGCTATTTAGGAAGGATAGCATACAGTGTCAAGACCGAGAAGCACAATGCTATGTGGCAGGTCTAATTGCTATACAAACATCCCACTAAGGACTGTGGAAATGCTTCCTCACCATGACGACTATGGCAATCCCTATTCAGACGTCCAATAACCGAAAAACATTGTTATATGTGAACCTAGGGTGACAGCAGGGTGTCTAAAGAATCACAGCTTCTGAATACTACGGTTGTCCCAAAGGCCGAAGAATATAAATCTGCCTTTCACATTGGCCTATCATGTTTTAATGGGCCCGGTCCTAGACACTACTCTTGTCTGGGAAGCCTTAAGGTGCCCCAGCCACATACTGTGTACAGGGATTTTCTATGGAAATGACGTGAAATTCTTTGGTGGAACATCATACTGTCCTGTTGTGTTTGTGGGATGGTTTAGACAAGCCTTTTTGGCAACGCCTCAGGCGTGGGACCGTTCATACGGGTTTTCTCCTTCTTTTTGAAGTGGTATAATTATAAACATCACCACCTTTCATTAGCTTTTCTGCATATGTACAGTACAGGCCCTGCCCTGTCTGGTTACATAGCCTGTCTATGTCTTCATACCGTTTGCAATGACCATGACCTGGTCACTAAAGTAGCTATGGTTTTGTGTTGGATTCAGTGATGGCCTGAGACTGGCCTTCAGCTTTGTACAGGGAACTTTGCATTGGAACAATCTGCCCTGTGCCATACGAAGGGTTTCTAGCCTCAATGATAGCTCGAGACTGGTTCAGATCTGTCTCGTTATGTTGGCCCATGTCTTTATACAGGCGGTCATTAACACTAGTCTCTAAAGCAGCTGTGGTGTTTGTGTTGGATTCAGTAGTGTCATGAGACTGGCCTACGTCTTGGTACGTGGAACCTTGCATTGAGTCAATCTGCCCTGTGCCATAAGATGGGTTTTTAACTTTACTAATGGCCTGAGACTGGCTCTGCCCTGTTGATTGATCATGAACGCTAGCCTCTACAATAGCTGTTGTGTTTTTGTTGGATTTAGTAACGGCCTGAGACTGGCCTGAGACTTTGTACATGGAACTTTGGATCGGGTCAATCTGCCTTGTGCCGTACGATGGGTTTCTAGTGTCCATGATGGCGTGAGGATGGCCCTGCCCTGTTAATGGATCATGGTCACTCATTTCTACAGCTTTGGTGTTTATGTTGGACTGAGATTGGCGCCGACCTGTCTGATTATGTAGTTTGTCTACATCTTCATACTGATGATCATCATCACTAGTCATTAAAACAGCTGTGGTGTTTGTGTTGGATTCAGTGATGGCCTGAGACTGACCCTGCTCTAAATGATTATGTTGGTCTATATCCACATACTGGTGGTCATCACCCTGCCCTGTCTGATAGCAACTATTGGTCACTACAGTACCTGTCATGTTGAGGTTACTCAAAGCATTGTTACAATTTGTGCCGAAAGAAGGGTCTTGAGCAGGATTTTCTGTCCACCTCTTGTGCCAGATTGTGAGAATGACGGTGCTGATAAGGGCTATGCCAGCTATTGAACCACAGACAGAGCCAATGAGAACAAGTATGGGGAAACTGGGAACAGATTCTTGGGAACTGCCGCTTTCTAGCCTGTGTGAAATGGTTTGAAGGGATGAACTTATTGTTACTATTGTTTTTCCCATTTTACCTGCTAAACATTTGGTTGTGTCGTTATAATAGGTTTTAGAGATAACCTGATTGTCATCAAAGAACACTTTGCTTTTCGGATGGTCTGAAGTGGTTTGAATGGGTGGAGCTATTGTTGGTGTTAGTTTGTTTTTACTGCCTACAGGACCCGTTTTTGAGCCAGCTGTTGTGACACTTACACCGTTAGACATTAAAATGACATGAACAGGAAGTGCTGTTATGGTTGGCTCTGCACATACCAATTCTTCAGGGTTGACATCCTTAAGCCACTTACCCCGGAATTTGGCGGGTTGTGCACAGGTTATCTTGTCTTTAACTGACGGAAATGCTGTCGAATCTAGTCTGAAGGGGGCCATCTTACAGTCACACTGCCAGGGGTTCCCGTCAAGTTTTATGACGAGATTTGATGGCAACAAGCCAAAAGCTAAAGGATCAATGGCAGACAGCTTGTTGTTCCTAAGGTCTAAATGACGGAATTTGGGCAGGGTTGCAAATGCACCTTCCTGAATCATTGTTATCTGGTTGTTGGGCAGGACCAACTTTTGTAGCTGGGGTAGATTTACACATAAATCTGGCTGAATCATTGTTATCTGGTTGTTGGTCAGGTCCAACTCTTGTAGGCGGGGCAGATTTGCAAATGCACCAGCCTGAATCATTGATATCTGGTTGATGGACAGGACTAACATTTGTAGCTGAAGTAGATTTGCAAATGTACCTGCCTGAATCATTGTTATCTGGTTGTCGGACAGGTACAACTCTTGTAGCTGGGGACGATTTGCAAATGTACCTGCCTGAATCATTGATATCTTGTTGTTGTTCAGGCTCAACTCTTGTAGCTGGGGTAGATTTGCAAATGCACTAGCCTGAATCATTGAAATCCGGTTGACGGGCAGGTCCAACTTTTTTAGGCGTGGTAGATTTGCAAATGTACCTGCCTGAATCATTGTTATCTGGTTTCCGGATAGGCGCAACTCTTTTAGCTGGGGTAGATTTGCAATTGTACCTGCCTGAATCGCTGATATCTGGTTTCGGGACAGGTCCAACACTTGTAGCCGGGACAGATTTACAAATGAACCTGCCTGAATCGTTGATATCTTGTTTTCGAACAGATCTAACTCCTGCAGCCGGGGCAGATTTGCAAATGCGCCTTTCTGAATCATTGTTATCTGATTACGTTTCAAATCTAGCTGGGTGAGGGATGTTGGGAGGTTCTTAGGGATGCTGGTGAGGCCCCGGTTGGTGCAGTCGCAGCGTGAAGATAGTGCGCACCTGCAGCCGGCTTTAGGAGTTGATACCCACCAGCCATCTACTTGCAGGTTGGGCTCGTTCAGGATGATGAGAAGGAAGATCAGCAGGTGTCGCAGCTTTCTTCCCATGGTGTCTGGTTACCTAAGCAAAACAATATAAGCGGCTCTTCAAGACAGTATAAAAAGTATATGATAGTATGAACTTCGTCACACACTTCTTTTTAATGTGCAGGGATTACAACAGGCCAATAAGTGACCTGAGTGTATGTATTGGATAAAGATATAAATTGAAAAGTGAGGTGTTTTTTTTGTCTTGTTAATGATAATGCGCTTAGTTTGTACACTTATTAGGCATAATTTTAACCCTCTTGTATACCAGATTTGTGATTGAATACAATATAACTAACAATAAGCAATATAGCGCAAGTCCTAACACACTTATCAAACTTTTCTATGAATTTCTTGACAAGCCAAAACGCAATGATATTGCTGCAAACTTAACCGACAATGCGGCCTTCTAAGCGAAGATAATAAGTTAAGTAATAATTAGCGTGCTACCAGCAATATACAATATGATAATCATTGTTGTAAAATTGAAACTGCAAAGATGATGGTCGTTAAGTAAACAAGTGCTTTTGAAAAAGCTGGCGTTTGCCGTTTAAAGCGTTTGTGTTAGAAAATATATTGACGGAGATGTAAGAAGGAGAGGTAAAGTTGCCGTGAGGTTTTGTGGTATTTTTTGGGTTTTTAAATACTTGTGATTGTTGTTTTGTGATTTTATTTGGTTTAAAGAAGCACGAGAAGATGGGAAATCAATATATTATTTTAAGTTGATTTTTCAATATTTACTTTGGGTGAAACTCTTTGGTTAATAAAAAAGTTGGAACAGTGAATATTCATAACTTCATTCTAAATGTAACTTAAAGAGTAAGAACAGATACAATGCAATTTGTTATGTAATGTTTGAAGATCAACAGAACAAATGCTGAATGATTTAGCAAAGATAGTAAATTGTTATTATTCGTTGGGTTGATATAGTGTAAACGGTAAAATGTAAATGTGTAACAAAAGTGCAAGTGAGATGAAATTGTTTTTGTGTAACTTGATGCAACCAAGGATGTTATATGATGCAACACCCTGATCATTATTACAATGTATGGCCAGCTATATTCATTTACATATCACAATATTGCCATAACAGTTCATACACACACTAAAGGACGGAGGAGGTATGAATAGTCGGTTGGGCATGCTTTGTGCCATGTCAGAAACACCCCCCCACCAATCGCGTAAATGACGAACATTTGAAAGCAGGGGAAAAAAATATTTCATACTTAAAGACGAAACACTTGGTTATTTTGTCAAGTACTCTAATATATAGCCGCAGATGGCGACGGTTGTATTGTAGAGCACTAGCTCGTACAGCCATCGCAGATCGGTACATTGGGGGGAAAGAAAACCTTGTAACCGTGCCGCTGCACTAATGATGCATGACACATTCCAAAAAGTGTATTCACACATTTCTTTCAATTTCTGAGTCACCAATATGATATTTTTAAGTCTAGCTTAGATTCGGAAAACGTAAAAAAAGTATATAGATCTAATAGATTCATGATTATCATCATACCACTGAACGATAATGTGGACAAACTATACAAACAGATTAAAGAAAACCTATTATCATAGAGGTAGTAAAGGGAGAAAGGTTACTATCAGAAAACTGTGCAGAAAGAACCAAAGAAAGGTAATTTAAAGCAAACAAGATTTCGGAGACCTCATACCCCATGAAATATTCTTATTACGCAAATGACTTCCACATCTTAATATCCTTAGATTAATTAGGGCACTTTTATTTTATGCAATATCATACAAATAAGGGACTTATTGGTACCTGCTAATCTTCCACCTACCACAAACTTCATGTGCAACTGGTATTTGAGTCCTATAATGGAAAACACTGTGAATATAGATTTTTCTCATTAAATATCCGGCAGACATATACATGCCCTGTGTGCCGCACCCGGATATATCTGGGATAGCGATTTTCCCGAAGTAGCAGCTTTGCGCGCGTGTAGCGCACGAACCCCGGAAGTTCGGGACATCGGCATTGTTCGGGGGTTCTTTTTTGGAGGTCAGACGCCAACCCTGGCACTGATAGCATTTTAAAGGGCTGAAACTCTGGCAGTTTAAGGGTTAAGTATGCAAACTAAGAGTTTAAGGGTTAAGTAAGACACACCAAAAACGTAGAGTAGTCTAGCTGATCTAGTTGTATCATTGTATATGTAGATTGTCCGAAGGGGGGCTGTGTGAATACTAACATGAGGAGCGAATAAAACAATGGTGGGAAGACGGATTCGTCACGGTTCAGTGAGGTTTCCTCTGCCCTGATGTTGTTTTTTATTCACTACTGACGTCATCAAACTTCCGACTTCCGGAACGTCAGAGCAGTGAATCAGACATCTGATGAAGGTCGTCGAGATCGACTAAAAATTCGTGGTGACAAAAAATACAAGCCCAAAAGTTTGTAACTGTGGATTCTACCAAGAACACAGATGGGTTTTAATTTCAAGACAAAGTAGTATAGTAGGTGTACGCTGACTATTATTATTCAGGCGCAAGCAGGCGCAGGTCAAAGGTCATCGCCTGCCTAGTGGAGCAGGTCAGAGGTCAGATATTATTTAGTCAGGGCGGGTCAGAGGTCAGAAGTCATATATTATGTATTCAGGCGCAGGTCAGAGGTCAGATATAATGTATTCAGGCGCAGGTCAGAGGTCAGATATTATATGCCCTTTTGATACACCCCCCCTCGCCACAAATGAACCTCCCCCACCCAAATCGTGAATGACATACCCTTATTTGGCCTGGTTAAGTCTACTGAGATCAGTCTCTAATGGATGCGCTGAAAGCACAAACAACAGACGTCTTTCGTCAGTTACTATATCACAAAGCCACAGACTTGTTTCCTGAATACAGACACCCCAGTTCGGTGGTGTACGTAAAAGTAGTACAATGGGTGGATGCGATCTCGGCGGAAGAGGAATATGGAAAGATAATTGACAGCTTCATGGACAACGTACCCAACGCGAGGGATGGGCTGAAAACGGTGCTCGAAAAAGTACTGCAAGAGCGACGATTAAACTGGGGTCGACTCGTTACCGCAATGGCTTTTGCCGTGGACGTATGTGTCAACTCGCACGAACGGTATGAAGGTAGTACCGACGCCATCGAGTTAGCAACGTTGATTTGCGACTATGCGGGAAACTGGTTGTTACGCCAATGTGGATGGGACGGATGGCTTGAACGTCGACGGCACGACAAGTACCCGTCATTTGTACAGTGTCTCTGTTGGCTTGTCACTGCTCACGTTTGCATCATCGTGACGTAGCATGTTAAAACACGCCCACGCACGGTACGCTGGTTGGTCAGCGCTCGGTGCAAGGTTGATTTACATAATTGCATGAGATAATGAGCTGCACGCTAATTGGTTGGGGCAGGACAAGAGCATGCAGTGAAACATTGCTTTGGAGTAGCTATACGTATTGCTCCGGAGTAAAAAAAAACTGATCCGGAGTAAGTGAGTAAGTATATTCGTGTTAAGTAACGCATACGCATTTGCTATGTACGTGCCTGTTATGTACTAGGCATATATCAACACAACAATACAAAAGACAGAAGTGTACGGTGATCCTGTTTCTTAAGACTTTACTATCACTTGACGTCCATAAAAAATGTATCAAGGAATTCATAACCAATGTACATCTCGTCCGATCCTGTATGTCAAGCATGGTATGACATCAGGAAAGAAAAGTTGTACTGCAGGCGATATGGCGACCTCACATTACTTCAGGACGAGGTAACCATATTTTTTCATCAATGTCTGTTCTGAGACCCAGTTCTTGCTGTGTACAATCTCATTACTGTAACGAGGCAACGCAGCGAACTCTATTAGATAAAACTTTTTGCCAGCGCGCTTCGTCTGTTTGATGACACTTTGAGGAACATCGCCTGGCTGGTGAGGCAGTGCGATGGTCAAGTCTCGATAAAGTGTCCACTCCTCCTCGTCACCGCTGTGGTAGCCGCTGTCGTAGCCGGTACATTCACTTTCATCAGATGAAACCGTCCCGGAGGACACATCTGTCCCGGTATCACTCTCGGAACCACTTTGTTCGCTGTCGGTTTCTTCTGTGGAGTCTCCCTGCTCGGAGCCCATCACAGATTCGGCATCTGATACGCTTCCTTCATCCTGTGACGCCGTCGAACCCCCTTCTTCGGAACCAACCGTGTCAGTATCGTGTTCAGACGACACGTCGGAGTCGTCGAAAACATCGCGCTCCCGGTAAGAGCCCGTCTCGGCATCAACGACGACTTCTCCCGAGGCAACACCTGACTCGTCTCGGTGTTTTCTTTCAAGATGACGCTCGAGGTTGAACGCACGATCAAATTCCCGATCACAAATTTCGCAGACGTGAGGCATACTTTTTGTTCGGCGGACAGAAGGGAAATGATAAGGTATTGATGTGCACACATATATTTGTCGCGCATGAAAGTTTTTAAGGGATCGGTCGTTTATCTTGTATGCACCCTGGATGCATCTACGTTTAATTCATGACAACAATATATGTGTGCACATAAGTGAGGGAGACG
>NW_023365712.1:8622-14714 GCF_000003815.2 Branchiostoma floridae
GAGCCTTAGATAAGTCTTACTGGTATGGTGATGTTGATTGTCTGAAGCTGGCTGTTTCAATATTAACATTCAACATGGAGGTTGTTTACTCGTTTTGTTTTTCACTGACATTTTCATGACGCAGTTTGGACCAGATAAGAATTCCTTGCTTCTCAGACGGAGTGTCCGGGGGAAATAGAAGTAAACAAGAATCAAGTACTCTGTTATATAACGTTATAGAACATTCGTCAGGAGCCAAAGTCAATATTCTAGGCTGGATTGTATTTCGAGCATTACATTTTAGATATTAAGGGCATCAATAAATTGAATCAATCATGAAACAAGAACAGCATTCACAATATGAGCATTTGTTCATGTACTAAATGTGAAAACGGTTATTTTTTTCAACTTAGGAAAATGATAAACGAATCCAGAGAAATTAAATTGGCGTAACTGACCCAAAACATAGACGCTGAGGTGGTGAAGGCTGGTCGGGAACATACCTTAACCCCATTTTTAGATAAGTTCGTGTAAAGTGCACTTTCCAACGATCGGGACCTGTCAATGGATTGATCCTATGGATAGTTTAATTGTTTTCAAAATTCATTTCGAAGTTACGTTGCTGTTCCTGTTACAAAAGCAGACATGATATTTTTTCCGCGGCGTTTTGGCAGCTTCCAGCCGCTTTTATTGGGGCAGAATGAACTACTTTACACCAGGTGATTTCCGAAAATGCACTTACCTTCCGTTTCTCTAAACTTACCTCTCAAGTTGGACATAATATCTTCAGTTGCCGATTTCTGAGTAAGGACGCCGTGAAGAGCTGTCCTCAGTCTTCCTGGTGCAGCTCGGATTTTAGCTCGGTGTGGCCGTTACGGAACGGAGGTGGGAAAGCAATGTTAGATTAGTCTAGCTTAGGTGGGCGTGTTGATTGCCTGAAGCTGACGTCACGGTGGCACGTACTTTGACTTTGACTTTGACTTTGACTTTGACTTTATTGACGATACAAAGGCGACATCTGTCGAGAGACCAGGTAACTGCATGTCATCTCTTGGAAGGGGCAATAAATAGTAGTGTGTCATCTTCCGTATGGTTTTCAAACTCATATTTCCTAACATTTTGGCCCGAGCAATCAATATTCTATAGAACCTCTTGCCTTTTATCGGCAGTGGAAATTCTGTTCAAAATCTGGCCTTGATACCGTAAAAGCAATTCAAATGCAATTCAGCTTCAACAGCTTGTTCGCAAGTGGGGCTATTTTTTGTCGAATGTACACCTAGACCTAGACTGGGACGTTTGTTTTAGGTAAGTATTGTCTCTCGTCAATACAGCTTGCCATTACGGCATGAAATTAATATCAACAGCTTTTTGGGGGGCGTATTTCTTATTCTGTGTTCAGATCTGGCCATTGGCTTGAGATTACACTTAATGACGATATGAAACTGACGACTATGATAGTATTTATTTTCTTATCATTATCATTGTTTTTACCATTATTATTTAGTCATGTTTTTTATCAATATTGTTATTTGTATTAATATTGTTATCATTAATAGCATTTATTTGTTATTGTTATCGTTTCATTGCTATTATGATTCATTCATTTCATTAATTGTTGGTTAATTTTCTGTCTGCATGTCACCATATGTACATGTTTCATTTCAATTTATGTAATGCAGGGCTCCACTGTGAAGCAGTGTAAATTACTGAGTGGACTACCCTGGACAAAATGACGGCAATAAATAAAATAAGTAAATAAATGACATCAAGGACACAAAGTGTTTTATGATACCATGAAATGCTTTATTTGATACATTACCTTTCTCTTACAGAGTAAAGGCACTCATCTTACCCAACCAAAGTTTTGTCCACCGATGTTTCAGTAGTGTGTGCTGTTTTACAGGTCTTATAAAACCTCAGCTTACCACAATCAGTACTTATGACGAGAGGTTTGAGTTATACATATCAGAGATACTAGATAGGGCAGCATTGTAAGCAGTGATACTTATTGATGCGGTACAATGTGAACCAGTCAGAATTGCACTGAGGAAGGTGGCATACGGTCACTGAAACGTCGGTGGAAAAAAAAGCTGTGGTTGTGTAAAAAGAGTCTCTTCATTCGATGTAACAACCTGATGAAACTATTAACTCTTACAGTTAGCATTTTGGTACATGATTGTAAAAACAATTATTTTCATGCATGGATTTGTAGGTGATAAACAAAGGATGATAAACCAGAACAAACGTCTATTTTTAAAGCTTTGTTGTTCAACACTTTTGTTCAGATACTTTTTTCTTGCTAAATATTCTAAAAGGAAACATTTTTCAACTTATTGTTTATTCATTATTGATGTGCATTAAAAGGTAGCCTTTCTGACTTCCATATAAAAACTATCCACGGTACTCCAAATGGCAATAGCAGATACTTGGCGTATCCTATTACCTGGATGTCTAATCGTTATTGACGTATCCACAGGCACTCTTAGTAATATAATATAACACACAAGTTCTGAAATTACATTATATAACTGTAATACTACATGAAGAAAACACATCTGTTACTTCTGTCTCTAAAAGTCCTACACAATTGTTTTGACCGTTCTTAATGTGTAATGACTGGGCCTATATATACCCGTATATTCTGTGCTGCTTTTGAAATTTCTTTAAGTAATAGTTCAAGCATAGGCGGAGCGAGTCTATGTGGATATAGTATAGCCCCGCCCTCTCAAGGAGTTTGTTGGCATCCCCCGAGGGAGGACGGGGCTATACTATATCCACATAGACGAGCAATCCGCCCATGCTTGAACTGACTTAGAGCACAGCCATGTGTCCGAAGCAAATCATAAATATTGACAAAGATTTAGTTTTTGAAATAGTTGAAAATCGTATTCTTGGGAATCTTTTGGTGTGTGTTTTTGTTCTCCAGCCCACATGTGTTTTTAATTTTTGAGTTCAGTCAGTGGAGAGCAGAAATTCTCCTGAGACACAAACTAGACAGGTTGTCTATAGAGAAGTCCCTGGTGGATGGGTACCATGTGACTATTTTATCCAATCAAGTTTAACTCTGGCCTTTTTTTAGCCTTTTTAGCAGGATTTTTGTACTGTCAGACTCATAGAGGATTTCAATCTGGGAATGTTTGGCGACCAGTTTTTGGAGTACGTTGGAGTAGTATAGACACAGATTTTTGTTCATCAACTGTTACAACTGTAAGTGCCTTTGTTTTACGTTTCTAGTTAAAAAGTGGTTAAAAGCCTGTTAAGTTTTAAAAGCTTCTTGGTTGTAGGTTCATTAATTTTGTTTATCAATTATCAATTTATCAAGTTCTCTTGTTTAAACTTGTGCTTTTCCTGGTAGTCTTTCAAAATTGAGTCAGACTGCTATAACTGTGGTCCATGTATTTTTACTATGCTGCTTGTTGTTGTGAATACAAGATATTCCTGTATGATTTTTGTGTGGTCTCATTGTATTCCTGCTAATCTAGGTCAGATGACCCTCTGTTGAAATGTCATGTTGAAGTGGGCGTCTTGAGTATAATCTGATTGATTGCGTTGGTTAGAGCACGGCTGTCCCTTGAGAGGAGGGAAAGTCTGGCTCTTGGTTGGCTGAAACAGCATGCCAAGTTAGTTAAAGCACCTCTGCCTCAAGGGATAGAGGTGCTCTAACTAACTTCTGACCATACTATGTGGATTTCAAAGCAACCAAATCCTCACCCCTGATTGGCTAAGGACAGATGGCTGTGCTCTAAAGTATGCATATGCCTGTTGTTTGTACAATCTTTACATATAAATGTTGTGAGTTTTCTTATTTGTCCTTCTTCTTGGCTTGTTCTTAGAGGGTTCTAATGCTATGGTCCTAAAGAATGCACTAAAGAGTTCTGTTGCTATGATCTGAAAGAGTCCTGTTGCTTTGAGCGTAACAGACCCGTTGCTATGACTCTTAACAGTTCTGTTGCTATGATTGTGGAACAATTCCATGATCCTAAACAGTTTTGTTGGTTGGATCCTGAAGAGTTCTGTTGCTATGGAAACAACCAGACCTGGCACTACGTGCGAGGATGGACTCCTGAAAACGTTGGTCCGCCGCGGAACTTGCAACGGTCTATAGATCCCTCTCAACAACAAATGTACGGTCCCTAGAAAACCTATAGTACTGCACAGTACTGTACTGCACTGTACATTACAGTACTGGAATGTTTACTTTCTACTGTTATCCAATTCCTTCGCACAACTACGCTGACCAAACAGCAGTATCATTAAACATAGGAAATAAGTTCTAGTAATTCGTGTAAGAGATAGAAAAACAAGACTTCGTAAGAAAAATAACTTGTAACATGTAAACTTAGTGTGATAGGAGGTGTCTAATGAATCGACGTTTCTAAATACTTTGGTTGTCCCAAAGGCCGAAGAATAGAAATCTACTTTTCACATTGACCTATCGTGTTTTTCTGGGCTCGTTCTTAAAGAACACTCCAGTTTGGGGAGCGTAAATGTGCCCAAATTACATGGCAGGTACATGGATTTTCTATGGAAATGACTTGAGATTCTCTGATCATACTGTCCTGTTGTGTTCAAGAATGGTTTAGGCAAAACTATTTGGCAACGCCTCATTCTTACGGGTTTTCTCCATCTTTTTGACAGGTGGTATTATATTCAGTGCAAACAAAATGGCAAGCGCCATTAAAAAGGTATCACATTCAACATATTTCTTAGACCTCTACTTCAAGCAGTTGAAGTTGTTCACATATATTCAAAAGAGGGAAATAAGATGAAATTCGTCCATCCAGAGTTTTGGTGAGTCTTATTGAAAAGTTCAGATATACCCGATGTTTCGTATCTTTATACCGGTGTTCATGACCAATGATCATTACAGTCGCTGTGTTGTTTGGGTTGCATACAGTGATGGCCTGAGACGGTATGTGCTCAGTATGAATATCCTGTCGACTAGCCTCGACAATAGCTGTGTTTTTTTTAATGTTGGATATCATGAAAGCCTGAGACTGGCCCTGCCCTAGCTTATTGATTTGATCTGTATCTTCATACAGCTGATAATGACCACTTTTTATGACAGCAGCTGTGGTGTTTCGGTTGGATTGAGTGATGGCCTGACACTGAACCTGCCCTGTCTGATCATGTTGGCCATATCTTCATACTGGTAATCATGACAATCATTATAGTAGCTGTGGTTACTGATCATAACAGTAAATGTTTGGTCTTTTGATCATGTTCCCATATCTGTGTACGTAGAATTTGGCTTTAGGGTAGCTAGCATGTTAGGTGGTATGTTTTCAACGTTCAGAGGTTGAACGTTAGCCTGAGACTGGCCATGTCTATTCTGATTATGCTGTCTATATCTTCATACTGGTGCCCATGACCACTCAATACAGTAGCTGTGGTGTTTGGGTCGAAGTTAGTGATGACATTAAACTAACCCTGCCCTGTCTGACCATGTTGTTTGTCTATATTTTAATACTGGCTATCGTGTATCAATACAGTAGCTGTGGCGTTTGGGTTTACGTTAGTGATGACATTGACCCTGCCCTGTCAGAAATGGCCTAAGACTGGCATTTGACTTTGTATAGGGATTTTCGCCCTAATGCAATCGGTCCGGTGCCATAAGATTGGTTCTTAGCTTCAATGACAGCCTGATACTGGCCCTGCCCTGTCTGATCATGGTCACTGGCCTCTGCCATAGCGGTTGTATATGTGTTGGATTCATTAATGTCCTGAGACTGGCCTTTAACTTTGTATAGGGATCCTTGCCCTAATGCCATCGGCCCTGTGCCATAAGGTCTGTTCTTAGCTTCAAGAATAGCCTGAGACTGACCCTGCCCTGTCTGATAATGACCACTGACCATTGTTGCAGATGTTTGGTCCCTTGGTGATGCCCCCACACCTGCGTAAATGGGGTTTCGATCTAAGGCACCTAGCACTTCGTCAAGGCTTTCAACGTTCAGAGGTTGAGCGTTACCCTGAGAATGGCCCCTTTCTTTCTGATTGCGTTGGTTCAAAACTTCACATTGGGGATCATGACCACTGGTCACTACAATAGCTGTAGTATTTGGGTTGGATTCAGTGATGGTAGGAGACTGACCCTGCCCTAAATGATTGTGTTG
>NW_023365712.1:15296-16700 GCF_000003815.2 Branchiostoma floridae
AGGATTGACACCCTTAAGCCACTTACCCCTGAGTTTGGCGGGTTGCGCACATCTTATCTGGTCTGTAAATGTAGGAAATTCTGTCAAATCTAGCCTGAAGGGAGCCATCTTACAGTCACACTGCCAGGGGTTCCCGTCAAGTTTTATGACGAGATTTGATGGCAACAAGCCAAAAGCTAAAGGAACAATGGCAGACAGCTTGTTGTCCCTAAGGTCCAAATGACGGAGTTCGGGCAGGTTTGCAAATGCACCCTCTTGAATCATTGTTATCTGGTTGTTGGTCAGCCACAACTCTTGTAGCTGGGGTAGATTTACAAATGTACCTGCCTGAATAATTGTTATCTGGTTGTTAACCAGCCACAACTCATGTATCAGGGGTAGAGTTACACGTAAACCTGCCTGAATCGTTGATATCTGGTTGTAGGTCAGTAACAACTCTTGTAGGCGGGGCAGATTTGTAAATGCACCGGCCTGAATCATTGATATATGATTGTTGGACAGGACCAACCTTTGTAGCTGGGGTAGATTTGCAAATGCACCTGCCTGAATCATTGACATCTGGTTGTTGTCCAGGCTCAACTCTTGTAGCTGGGGTAGATTTGCAAATGTACCAGGCTGAATCATTGTTATCTGGTTGAAGGACAGGTTCAACTTTTGTAGGCGGGGTAGATTTACAAACAAACCTGCCTGAATCATTGATATCTTGTTGCCAGACAGGTTCAATTCTTGTAGCCGGGCCAGATTTACAAATGTACCAGTCTGAATCATTGATATCTTATTGCGGGACAGGTCCAATTTTTCTAGCCGGGCCAGATTTACAAATGTACCTGCCTGAATCATTGTTATCTGGTTTTCGAACAGGATTAACTCTTGCAGCTGAGACAGATTTGCAAATGTACCTTTCTGAATCATTGTTATCTTGTTACGTTTCAAATCTAGCTCGTAGACGGATGCTGGGAGATTCTGAGGGATGCTGGTGAGGCCCCGGTCGGTGCAGTCGCAGCGAGATGATGGTGCGCAGCTGCAGTCGGCTTTGGGGGTTAATAACCACCAGCCATCTACTTGCAGGTTGGGCTCCTTCAGACTGATGAGAAGGAAGATCAGCAGGCATCGCAGCTTTCTTCCCATGGTGCCTGGTTACCTAAGCAAAACAATATAAACGGCCCCTCAAAACAATTCATATCATAGTATCAACTTCTTAACACACCGCGTTTCGATGTGCAAGAAATATAACAGGCCATCAGTGACCTGAGTGCATGTACGGCCTGTAGCCACTATTGTCATATCGTCAACCGACGGGGGTATCATGAAACTGTGGGTCTCGTTTAAAGTGCAGTTCTAATGGTTGGTGAATGCTATATGTTACTGCTCTGGGCGCGATCGATTCAAGTCGTTCGGTGTTAT
>NW_023365712.1:22974-28126 GCF_000003815.2 Branchiostoma floridae
AATTGCACCTGCAGTTCCAGAGAAAGCCGCTACGGGGCCCAAACCTACATCACTTCTTCCTTACACCACAAGCTATCTGCCACCAAAAATCAAAACCATAGCATGTCCAGGTCAAAAGATACCAACAAATTTGAAGTTCTGCTGCAGTACCAAGGTCAAACACCAGGGGGCCAAAAATCAACCCAGTCCTTCAGCTTTCCAACACCTACCCACATACCAAATATCATTATAATCCATTTAGAGGTTCTAGAGTTATGGTGACCACAAATATCTGGAAACACAAAACGCACACACACAAACATACACACAAACACACACAAACATACACACAGACAAAAACACACACGGACACACACACCAAAAACTATACCTCCATTTCAAATGGAGGTAATTATGTATGATTATAATAATAATAATGAAAAACATCATGATGCAAACATTTCTAAAAGAACGCGGCAGTCTACAATAGCTGTTCCTCAATGAAGCGCGAGCCGTAGAGTAGTCTTACTGATGTGGTTGTATCATTGTGTTGATTTTCTAAAGCTGGCTGTTTGAATAATAGCATGAGAAGCGAATCGAAAATGGCGGGGAGATAGAAAATTCCACCGTCACTGTTCAGTGAGTTCACTGTTCATGCGCTCTGATGTCGTTTTTTAGTCACTCCTGACGTCATCAAGCTTCCGACTTCCGGAACGTCAGCGCAGGGAATCTGATATCTGATGAAGGTCGCAAGATCTATTAAAAAATTCATGATGTTTCCCTTGTGTTAGAACCAAGCTAAAATTTTGTAAATATGGATTCTACTATGAACACAGATGAGCTTCAATTAAAGACAATATGAAAATTTGTTAAAGAAGGTGGATGTTGCTATTACCAGTATGCATGTAGATTAAGTGATTCACTATCCGTACCTTACGAGCCTTAGATAAGTCTTACTGATATGGTGATGTTGATTGTCTGAAGCTGGCTGTTTCAATATTAACATTCAACATGGAGGTTGTTTACTCCTCTTCTTTTGCACGGACATTTTCGTGACGCAGTTTGGACCAGATAAGAATTACGTGGTTCTCAGACGGAGTGTCCGGGTGAAATAGAAGTAAACAAGAATCATGTAATCTGTTACATATAGAACATTCGTCAGGAGCCAAAGTCAATATTCTAGGCTGGCTGGAATTTTGAGCATTACATTTTAGCTATAAAGTGCATCAAAATAATGAATTAATCATGAAACAAGAACAGCATTTTGCAAACAGCTTTTGCGATTCGTCCGTGTGCTAATTGGCAAAAGCGGTAATTTTTTGTAACTTAGAAAAAAGATTATCAAATCCAGAAAAATCAAATTGGTGTGTAACTGACCCAGAACGGAGACGCTGAGGTGGCGAAGGCTGGTCGGGAACATTCCTTATCTCCATTTTTAAGTAAGTTCGGGTAAAGTGCACTTTCCAACGATCGGGACCTGTCAAGGGATTGATACTATGGATAGTTTCGTCAGCGTGCTAAGTTATTTGAAGTAACGTTGCTGTTCATGTCACAAATGCAGACATGGTATTTTTCCCGCGACGTTTTGGCAGCTTCCAGCCTCTTTCATTTTTCATCATCATTAGAGCAAAATGAACTACTTTACACCAGGTGATTTCTGAAAATGTACTTACCTTACATTTCTCCAAACTTGCTTCTCAGAGGTGTTCAGAAAATCTTCAGTTCTGCACAAAGACGCCGTAAAGGGCTGACCTCAGTCTTCTTGTTGCAGTTGTGCCCCTCAGATTGTAGCTCGGTGTGGCCGTTACGAAACGGAGTGAGTTTGGAAAGCAATGTTAGATTAGTCTAGCTTAGGTGGGCGTGCTGATTTCTAAAGCTGACGTCACGGCGTCTCCACGAATGGACGTTGCAAAGCAACATCTGTCGAGAGACCAGCAAGGTCGCGTCTTGGCAATAAATGGTAGTGATGTCATCATCCGTATGGTTTTCAAACTCATATTTCCTAAGGAATCAATATTCTATAGAACCTCTCGTCTTAATCGACAAAACAGTGGAAATTCTGAAATCTGGTCTTGATCACGTAAAAACAGTGGAAATGAAATTCAACTTCAGCTTCAACAGCTTGTTTGCAAGTGGGGTTATTTTCTGTCGGATGTGCACTAAGACCTAGACTGGGGCGTTTTTTAGATAAGTATTGTCAATACAGAAAGGCTTGTCATTACGGCATGAAATTAATTTCAACAGCTAATTTTTATAAGTTGTGTATTTCTTATTCTGTGTTCAAATCTTGCCAGGGGCTGAAGATTGCAAGATGAGTGTCAATCTAAGTAACATTACTGAAGGTGCCTAGGGCATTAACCCGTGGTCATTATTCATTATTATCATATAGCCAGATGGAGTTGGCCAATCAGAGGCCCCCATTTCCCATGGGTTATCAGGCAGTAACCTCAAAAGTGGTCGGTTATTCTAATAACCGACCACTTTTTGGACCGCACCATTATACAGAGGACAGTCATGATTTTTTTTGTACTGTTGTTTGTGTGTAAACCATGCATAACTGTCAAAAATATTATGATTGATTGGTTATGTTAATTAGGGCTCCACATGGGGAATATAGGGATACTTGAAAAGGAATTATGCTGATTTTACACATTTTCATTTTGGCTTTCTAACGTGATTAAGCCGGTACCTTCCTAAATCACTTCATATATACGTACTTTGTCGTGCCCAAGTGAAAAGGCTCTGCATGGGGGGTACCAAGACTCCTATTGCAAATAAGCCACATGTTGATGCTGATACGCTATCTCACAAACAGATGATTAGTTAAAATTATTAGTTAAATGATAATGATGAAATAGTTTAATGTTTGTATTATATATAGACACTATTGTACAATATATATATTGCAAATGTATTTTATGTAATGTATTAAAGTGTTTATTTGTTATAAAGGAATTTGTGTGAAATAACTGTCAGTTGGATAGGCTATATGATAATAACGTTAATGCCCCGCCTTATCCTCGGTGTATATGGTGAGATAATCCCTGGTCAGGTGCAATAACCACCTCATAAACCACCTCGTTCTCACCATATACACCTCGGGGCGGGGCATTAACCCTTTATTCATTCATGATTTGCGTTAATATTGTTATCATTAGTAGCATTTATTTGTTATCTTTACTGTTATTGTTTACATCAGTTTCGTTGTATGTTAATTTTCTGTCTGCATGTCACCATATGAACATGTTTTATTTCAATTTATGTAATAGATGATGATATGTAATGCAGGGCTCCACTGTGAAGCAGTGTAAACCAGTGAGTGGGCAACACTGGGTAAAAATGCCAGAAATAAATAAAATAAATAAATGAATGACATCAAGGACACCAAGTGTTTCTTATGATACCATGTAAAGCTTTATTTGATACAAGACCTTACCCTTACAGAATAAAGAGACTCATCTTACACAACCAAAGTTTTTTCCACCGACGTTTTCGTAGCGTGTGTTGTTTTACAAGTCTTATAAAACCTTAGCTTACTACAATCAATACTTATGACAACAGGTTTGAGTCTACATATCAGAGATTCAAGATGGGACAGCATTGTAAGCAACGATACGTATTGCTGCGGTACAACGTGAACTAGTTAGAATTGCCACGATTAAGGTGACAGACGGTCACTGAAACGTGGACGTGTAACGTTAAAAGAGTCTCTTCATTCGATGTAACAACCTGATGAAACTATTAACTCTTACAGTTAGTATTTTGGTACAGGATTGTAAAAACTATTATGGTTGATAAACCAGAACGAACGTCTATTTTGTTCAGCTTGATACATTTTCTTGCTAGATATTATAAAACGAAACATTTTTCAACATTTTATTCATTATTGGTGTGCATTTAGGTACCACTAGCCTTTCTGAGTTTCATATAAAAAGTATCCACAAGTACTCCAAATGGCAATAACGTATCCTATTACCTGGATGTCTAATCGTTCTTGACGTATACTTTTAGTAATATAACACACAGGTTCAAGGTCTGACATTACACCATAGAACAGTAATGCTACATGAAGAGAACACACCTGTTACTTCTGTCTCTTATAGTCCTACTCAAATCTTTTGACAGTCCTTAATGTGTAATGACTGGGCCTATGGCCGTATATTCTGCGATGCTTTCAAATACTCTGTACAGACTGTCTGTGGTTTGTACAATCTTTACATCTAAAAGTTGTTTCCTTATTTGTCCTTCTTCTGGGTTTGTTCTCTGTAACATAAATGGTCATAACGAACGCAATAAAGAGATATGTTGCTATGATCGTAAAAAGTTCTGTTGTTCTGAGCGTAAACAGGTCCGTTGCTATGACTCTTAGCAGTTCTGTTGTTATGATTGTGGAACAATTCTATTGCCATGATCCTAAACAGTTGTGTTGTTTTGATCCTAAAGAGTTCTGTTGCTATGGAAACAACCAGACCTGGCACTGTACGTGCGAAGATGGACTCCTGAAAACGTTGGTCCGCGGCGGAACTTGCAATGGTCTATGCATCCCTCTCAACAACAAATGTACGGCCCCTAGAAAACCTATAGTACTGTACAGTACTGTTCTGCACTGTACATTACAGTACTGGAATGTTGACTTTCTACTGTAATTCAGTTCCTTGGCACAACTACGCTGCTCAAACAGCAGTTTTAAATTTATTACTTTGCTACTCTCTGTTCGATAGATAAATTCAAGTACATTCTGGGAGGCGAAAATCCACATTGTGTACAAGTAGGCAAATATATTCACAATTGTTTATACCGTAGAACCAATAGTGTAAATGACATGCTAGACCCTTTATGTTGATGTATACATACCTATAGATATCCATATATATGTGTTTAGTTGTACTGTAAGTAGTTGTTACACATGTAGACCTTACGAAAGTCGCTGTACTTTTGTCGTTGTCAATAAAGATTATTATTATTATTAAACATAGGAAGTAAGTTCTAGTAAAAAGTAATAAATGTAAAAGATGAAAAACAACTTATGTGTTTAACAAAATCACACAGCTTTAACACCCTTACTCCACTGTGTCTGAGCTTTTACTGACTTGCTTCTGTATTCACAGTCAATACATCTACTGTATAACCACAAAATGAATAAATACTTCATATTCACAAAACATTACGCCAA
>NW_023365712.1:28226-42759 GCF_000003815.2 Branchiostoma floridae
TAAGAGTGCCAAAACAAGTGCACAACAGTGCCACAAAAGACAAGAGAAAACTAGAAAGGCCGGCATTTGCTCGAGAGCAAATACAGCATCTTTCAGCCATCTCCCTATGCAACAATAGAATGTTCCAAAATCACACATGTGCGAAAATGGAACACTTCTTAAGAATCACTTCTATTAATCACAAATTAGCCCATAATCTTAGAAAATTCCCCCGTGCAAGAATAGACTTTGCCAATACACCCCATATAAATTTGCACAACACACCAATCTAGAAATACTCCCACTGAAACATTGCCCTTTGTATAAGAATCTCAGTCCAAAATTGAACTTAGAAAAAAAGTCCCCCGTGCACGAATGAACTTTCAAAAGGGTAAAATAGACCAGTCCCACTACAGTAGCTAGTGTTTGTGTTGGATTGAGTGATGGCCCAAGACTGGCCCTTCCCTGCCTGATTATGTTATTTCATATCTTCATACTAGTGATCATCGTCACTGGTCATTAAAGCTGCTGTGGTGGTTGGGTTTGATTTAAAAATGGCCTGAGACTGGCCATGTCCTGTCTGGTTGTGTTGATTGTCTATATCTTCATACTGGTGATCATGACCACTGGTCATTAAAGCAGCTGTGGTGTTTTGGTTGGATTGAGTGATGGCCTGAGACTGGCTCTTCTCTGTCTGATTGCGTTGTTTGTCTATATCTTCATACTGACGATCATCATCACTGGTCATTAAAGCAGCTGTGGTGTTTTGGTTGGATTGAGTGATGGCCTGAGACTGGCCCTGCTCCGTCTGATTGTGTTGATTGTCTATATCTTCATACTGGTGAACAATACCACTGGTCATTAAAGTAGCTGTAGTGTTTGGGTTGGACTCAATGATGGCCTGAGACTGGCCCTGACCTGTCTGATTGTGTTGTTTGTCTATATCCTCATACTGGTGATCATGACCACTGGTCATTAAAGCAGCTGTGGTGTTTGTGTTGGGTTCAGTGGTGGCCTGAGACTGACCCTGTCCTGTCTGATTGTGTTGTTTGTCTATATCCTCATAATGGTTATCATGGCTACTGGTTACTAAAGCAGCTGTGGTGTTTACGTTAGATTGAGTGATGGCCTGAAGCTGACCTACGACTTTGTACAGGGGACTTTGTATTGAATCAATCTGCCCTGTGCCATACGATGGGTTTCTAGCTTCAATGATAGCCTGAGACTGGCCCTGCCCTGTCTGATCATAGTGCTTGTTTTTATCTCTATACTGGCGATCAAGACCACTGGTCATTAAAGCAGCTGTGGTGTTCGGGTTGGATTCAGTTATGGCCTGAGACTGGCCTGCTGCTTTGTAAAGGGCACTTTGCAATGAGTCAATCTGCTCTGTGCCATACGATGGGTTTCTAGCTTCAATGATAGCCTGAGACTGGCCCTGCCCTGTAGACTGATCATGGTCACTCACCCCTACAACAACTAAAGTGTTTGTGCTGGATTCGGTGGTGGCCTGAGACTGGCCCTGCTGTCTTTGACCCTGACTACTGGCCATTGCTGTAGATGTGTGGTCGTTTGGTGGCGCTCCCACACCTGCGTACATAGAATTTGGCTTTAGGACCGCTAGCACTTCGTCATGTGACAGGTTTTCAAATTTAGAAGTTGAGGGTAGCCTGAGACTGGCCCTGTCTTGTTTGAATGCCGTTGTTGTCTATGTCTTCATACTGATGATCATCACCACTGGTCATTAAAGCAGCTGTGGTGTCTGGGTTGGATTGAGTGATGGCCTGAGACTGGCTCTGCCTTGTCTGATTATGTAATTTGTCTACATCTTCATACTGGTGATCATCACCATTTGTCATTAAATCAGCTGTGGTGTCTGGGTTGGATGGAGTGATGGCCTGAGACTGGCCCTGCCTTGTCTGATTATGTAATTTGTCTACATCTTCATACTGGTTATCATGACCAGGAATGTTAGATTGTGGGCCTAAAGGGTCTGGGGCGGCAGTCTCTGTCTTCCTCTTGTACCAGATTGTGAGAATGACGGTGCTGATTAGGGCTATGCCAGCTATTGTACCAACGAGAATAGGTATGGAGAAACTGGGAACAGATTCTTGGGAAGTGGTTTGAGGATTTGAACTTATTGTTGTTCTTGTTTTGCCTCTATCGCCGGTTTGTGGCCTGTCTGAGGTTGTTTGAAAGGATGAAGCTATTGTTGCCCTTGATTTCCTCTTTTTGCCTTCAAGGTGTGTTATTGAGCCAGCTGTTGTACCATTGTAACGCTTGTTATAGGTTACATGGACATCAACGGACAGAGCTGATATGGTTGGCTCTTCACATACCAATTCTTTATAATTGACATCTGTAAGCTTCTGTCCCTGTAAGTTGGCGGGTTCGGCACAGGTAATCTGGTCTTTAAATGAAGGAAATTCTGTCGAATCTTGCCTGAAGGGAGCCATCTTACAGTCACACTGCCAGGGGTTCCCTTTAAGTCGTATGTCTAGATTAGATGGCAACAAGCTGAAAGCTAAAGGGGTAATAGCGGACATCATGTTGCGCCTAAGGTCCAAATGTTTGAGTTTGGGTAGATTTACAAATGTACACGCCTGAATCATGGTTATATTGTTATTGGACAGCCACAACATTCGTAACAGGGGCAGGTTTGCAAATGTACCTGCCTGAATCATTGTTATTTGGCTGGATTGTAGGTTCAACTTTTGTAGCTGGGATAAATTTACAAATGAACCTTCCTGAATCATTGTTATCTGGTTTTTGTGCAGCCACAACTCTTGTAGCTGGGATAAATTTACAAATGAACCTTCCTGAATCATTGTTATCTGATTGTTGGACAGGACCAACGTTTGTAGCTGGGGTAGACTTACAAATGTACCTGCCTGAATCATTCTTATCAGGTTGTAGTCCAGGCTCAACTCTCGTAGCTGGGGTAGATTTGCAAATGTACCTTCCTGAATCATTGTTATCTGGTTGTAGTCCAGGTCCAACTCTTGTAGCTGGGTAAGATTTACAAATGAACCTTCCTGAATCATTGTTATCTGGTTGTTGGACAGTTTTAAATCTTGTAGCTGGGGTAGATTTACAAATGAACCTGCCTGAATCATTGTTATCGGGTTGTTGGACAGGTCCACCTTTTGTAGCCAGGGTAGATTTCCAAATGTACCTGCTTTAATCATTGTTATCTGGTTGTAGGACAGGTAAACCACTTTGAGATAGGTTAGATGTGAAAATACACCAGACTGAATAATTGTTATATGGTTACAATCCATATCTAGCTGGGTGAGATATGCTGGGAGGTTGTGAGGGATGCTGGTGAGGCCCTGGTTGTTCAGGCATGATTTGGTGCGTGGAAACGGTACACAGGAACACATGTGCATAAATGGTGGCCATCTTAAGGCGTCTGGCGTGTTGGGCTCCTTCAGGATGAGGAGGAGGAACATCAGCAGGTGTCGCAGCTTTATTCTCATGGTGTCTGGTTACCTTAGCAAAACAATATAAACGGCTATTCTGAACAATGAAAGTAAATGATAGTATCAGCTTCGTTATACAGTTCGTTATACAGTCAAACCTGTCTGTGGCGGCCACTCAAGCGACTGGAGAAATGTGTCTACTATAGACAGGTGGCCAGTATAGAGAAAATGCTGATCAATTGAACGAGCAATAAGCTACAGAACCCACTTATCTTTCTCGCCAAGTAACATTGTCTCGATTGTCTCAAATTCAACTGACCCTGCTAAAGTCAAATCTACCGAAAATGATTGATATTGTCATGCGCAATGTTGGTAAATTTGCCGTTCAAGGCACGAGTACCTTCCGCTACCGCAAAAATGACCCTGTCGGGAACTCCAAGTCCTCGCAAACTATGATTTTAAACCCAGCACAAGGTGATATATGGCCATAGTGTGGCCGCAATTGGCACTGTATGGTCGCAACAGGCAGTGGGACCGCAAATCGTGTGGCCGTGGCCGCGTTGAACAGGTGGCCACTATAGACTACTGTAAGTTCATTTAAGTTCGCGAGATTTTTAAGTTCGCGTATTTCGCTGAAACCTTCTCTTCGCGAAGTCATCTACTCGCGAACATGCATGTTCAACATCGTCCCCCTCCCCACACCTTCCGTCCAAATGATCCAGTCTCAACTACGTGTTTACTATGATAGCAACTTATACCAATGACAATACTCAACTGACAACAGACCATTTATTCTTTTCAAACCGAAATAAAAGTTAATTCGATACATGGAGTCATTGTTGTATAGAATGTGCCACTGGCGAACGGAGAAAAAAGAAACATGTCGGCTTTGTTTACTAGTACGTACACGCCGTGACATGGCTGCGATAACAATTTACTTAGTACATTGTCCTAGTTTTACTAGATTTCTACAAGTTACGAACGAAACAAAAAAATAAAACTGAGTAGTACTGGTCTTTACAAATACAAGGAAGGCTATGGAATAGTATTTTTAATGCCTAGGTCAATGGGAAATATCCAAGGGACCGCCAAAAAGTGGCCGCAATGGCCAAGTGGTCGCTATGCAAAGGTGGCCGCTATTACAGGTTTTACTGTACACTAAAGTGACGTGTTCTTTGTGTCGCTAATGATGATTTGCTTAGCTTGTACACTTATCAGGCACCTTTTTACCCTCTCTTATACCAGATTTGAGATTGAATACAACATCATAGAATAATTCTTTACCTCATAGGAACCAAAGTGCCAAACACATATCAAATTTGATAACATTATCTATAAATTTCTTGATAAGCCGAAGAAACAGTTGTACCACTACAAACTTAACCGACAATACGGCCTTCTAAGCGAGAACACACTAAGTAATAATTAGCGTAGAACCAGCAATATACAATATGATAATCATTGTTGTATAATTGAAACTGCAAAGGTTTGGTACTAAAGTAAAAAGACTAGAAAGGCCGACATTTGCTTCAGAGCAAATACAGCATATTTTAGCCATCTCCCTCCCCATGCAACAATAGACTGTTCCAAAATCCCCCACGTGCAAAAATGGAACACTTCTACTGATCACACTTTAGCCCAAAAATGAATCTTACAAAATGCCCCGTGCAAGAAGGGACTCTTCCAGTGCACCCCATGTGAATTTGCACAAGAGACCAGACCAGAAATACTCCTACTAAAAACATGGGCTTCTGAATAAGAAACCCAGTCCAAAATCAAACTTAGCAAAAATGGTCCCCCGTGCATGAAAATGTAAGTCCAGTCTAAAAAAGACCAGTCTAAAAAAACTTCCGTTGAAAAATCGAATTTTGAATAATCACCCGTCCAAAACTGAAATTGAAAAAATCCCCCCTCCGTGCAATAATGGACTCTCCCTTTGATGCCCCTATGTAAAGTGGAGCATTCCAAAAATACATCCGCTAAATTAGGACAGACATAATCACCAAAGTCCAAAAATGGATTTTTAAGAATACCCCCTCCGTGCAAGAATGGGCTCTTCCAACACACCCCATTTAAAATTGCAAAATCGACCAGTCCAAAAATACTCCCACTGAAAGACTTTACATTACCACCAGTCCTAAGATGTATAAAAAAGAACCCTCCGTACGAGAATGGACTCTTCCAGATAGCAACAGGCTCGCTGATTGGCTGCAAAATCCATTGTATTCTTAGCTAAATATTGATTCAGGCTAAATGATTTTTTACGTACTTGATTAAGTTATATGAATATGTCCAAGGCCATCGGAAAATGACCCCCAAAATCACGATGGTCTAAAAGGCCCTGAAAATCCTATCTTGTCAATCAATGTCAATCAACCATTTCACTAATGGCAACAATAGCTGATTGGTTCACACCTTTGAGGGCGGGAACTAGAAATGTTTTGGTCGCACCTAGACTAGCAGAATTTTCCCTCGAACTTCCCCTTTCAAATGCACGCCTGTCTCCGCCCCAATTGTTCCCCTGTTTGCATAGTAAACAATACCCAAGCTTTGAAACCGGTCATTCCCACGATGATGCGTCTTACTGACACAGCCCACTCAGTCCTTCTTTGCTACATTTTCGCCTATTCTGCCACCAATATTTATAAAATACCGAAACTAAGGAAATATCAGTTTCCGACATTCCCCGGGGCCTTCCCCGCGCGGTCGCCGGGGACGCGCGGAACCCGTCGCCATTTGTAAACAAAATCCGTTCTTGAACTTCTTCCCTACGTAAATTTTATCTGCGCTACGCTAAACACACACGAAATTAACCGACAGAGTACGGATAGTTTGTCGATGAAGTCGACTTTCTATATACATTTTATTTTCAAAACATATCCATGGAAGCAACACTTTCCTTGCTACATATTTGCGCCCTTGATTGAGAAATGTACAGATTAAATTACCGGCTTGACTCTGGCCCTGTCCTGTTCTATCAGTAATCAACGCCTCGGAAATATCAACCTTCGCTTTCCGATTCAATAACGTATTCTTTCTAATAATTCACTACACCCATGTATTTCTATAATGAACTACAGTTCGTGATTCAATACGGGCGGTAACAGACTATGCACAAGCCGCTGTTTGATGTGTCGGCTTGTGTTCGACATGCATGCCTTTTGCCAGTTCTGGCGTCCTTGATAGGAAAATTGAAATAAAAAAATCCACATCTCTGTAAGTATAAATGCAACTTGTAATAAAGCACACAATGAAAATCAAAGCCTGGGGAAGAAAGGGGATTATTTGACGAGGGAGCTGGATTAGACCGATCGGCCTCCAGTTTGTTTACAAACCCACGCCATGTATATGTGCTGAATGTATTCGGCTTTTAATACGTGGTAAACTTCTGGAGTCCTTTTGCTTGAAATGGTACATTACAGAAAAGATTTGAATTTTATTAAAACACACAGAAGTAAATCAATTTAGTTAAATGTGAAGGAGGGGGGGGGGGGTTAAAGAGAGTGTTGTTGTCTGATAGCAGACCGGGTTCCTTTGTCTTGTATACAACCGACGCCATTTTCCCGTTTGTCTCCTTGTTCAAGTTTGTCACATTACTTTACAGGCATGCATGTATTTCTAATCACAAGAGGTACAGCCCAGACGTATGTTATTCAAGCATCTTTCAACGTTTCTAAATGTACAAATTCTCCCGGCCCGTGAAGCGGTCGATTATGTTTCAATTCCTCGTGCCGACACAAAGTTTTCGTGAAATTTTGTGAGAGTCTCCTAACGATCACAGGTTAATAGCCGGAAGATTGCATAATGCCCTACGACTGTACAAGCTGGACGGTGGTGCCCATATACAAAAAACTT
Organism: Branchiostoma floridae; assembly: GCF_000003815.2. Lineage (NCBI taxonomy): Eukaryota > Metazoa > Chordata > Leptocardii > Amphioxiformes > Branchiostomatidae > Branchiostoma > Branchiostoma floridae. The sequence continues at coordinate 35,480 of NW_023365712.1, forward strand.
GAAAACTACAGCAGTTTCTGAAATTTACTACAGAACTCGTTCAGTTAAAAATCGCGGGCAATTATCTGGCTTGGGGCGCTCAGCGAATACAATAGAAGTATTTCTCACTTATTTGCATCTTGTATATCTTGTCTGCTTTGATTGAGGCCGACACAGCTCATTATAAGTCCCAAACAAACCATTACAGCCATGTGCACTGTCTGAAATAAGCACAAGCTTCATATTTTGGCCTATATCTTTTGATCTTCGTGGGATTTTTCGGCGAAAACAACATGGGCCTGGAGAGCGAAACTTCGCCGCCATTTTGATGACGTCGTCTGTTCGCTCCAATCAGGCTCACGGGAAATACGGAAGGAAAATGTGAGGAAATGTGGCCCCAAATTTGGAAAATAATCTTTAATTTCACAGACATTGGCGGAAAAGGATTGTAACTAAAAAATTATCGCTATGAACATTGACTACAACTTCAACAAATGTTTCGTGCGTAAATTAGAAAAATATCCCTTGAGGAAAATTTGCAAAGTTCAAAGTTCGGTCATCTATAGTAACCAGTTTCTTACGTTCGTCTGATTTGATAGGGTATTTTGAACGCAGTGTATAAGTGTTACTTTTATACTTGTATGAATTTGAAAATTCAACATATCCTCTCTTTAAGTGATTTTTGATGTTTCTTGACATGACCACCAAACATGCGTTATTTTGAGAAATATTTAGCAATGTGTATCAGTGTGTAGACATGAATACAGGGCCGCGGTCGGCACCCCGCCGTGCCTTGGGCGGGGCAAATTACCCTGACAACGCGGACAAAAGCATAGCAACCGGACCACCGTGAAATCCTCAAATATATCATTTTAAATAGTTCATGCCAAAAATTATACATTGGTCATTTGAATAAATATCTAGAGCACCCTTTTACCAAATTTTAGGTCATTTGGTTGTAAATCAAGGGTACAGAAGCCAAAAATGTCCTTTTTTGTCCAAAAATGGAAAAAAATCGCAAAATTAAGCATTTTGTTGTACTGTATGACAAAATTGTTATTGATTCCATGCGCGCATATATGGAGGGCACTTATGTACCAAATCCAAGGTCATTTGGTTGTAAAACGAGGGTACAGGATCCAAAATGTCAATTTTTTGGCCAAAAATGGCCAAAAAATCGCAATAATTAAGCATTTTGTTGTACTGTATGCCAAAAGTGTTATTAAAGACGTGCGCATATGTAGAGGGCAATCCTGTACCAAATTTCAGGTCATTTGGTTGTAAAACGAGGGTACAGCAGCCGAAAATGTCCTTTTTTGTAAAATAAATGGCCAAAAAATCGCAAAATTAAGCATTTTTTTGTACAGTATGCCAAAACCGTTATCAGATCTATACGGGCATATGATCAAGACACCTCTGTACCACATTTCAGGTCATTCGGATGTAATACCAGGGTACAGAGGGCCAAATATACAGTTTTGGTCTAAAGATTGCCAAAAAAACTCAATGAAATCATTTTAAAGCCAGATGAAAGCAAAATAATAAAAAAAACCTCGGGGCGTTGGGCCACTCTACCCTTGTGCCAAATTTCAAGTCATTCGGTTCAGGAATGACTCAGATAGTGTGCTTTGAAGATTTGACAGGAGAAGAAAGAAAGAAAGAAAGAAGAAGAAACATTACGAATACAATATATTTCACCATACCTATGGTATGGCTGAAATATAAATATAGAAACTAGAAAGGCCGACGTTTGCTCAAGGGCAAACACAGCATATTCCAGCCATCTCCCTCCCTATGCAAAAATAGACTATTCCCAAAACATCCATGTGCGAAAAGGGCACACTTCTGCAGAAGTTCTGCTTAAAGTGACTTTTAACTGCTAATTGCCCTAAAGCCTAAAAATTAATCTTTAACCCCCCCCCCCATTGCAAGAATGGACTCTTCCAGTGCACCCAATGTCAGTTAGTCAGCCATAGTCATTCGGTGTATTACAGCACCGTTGGGGTTATACCGCCCCTTACGAGGTGGCATGGTCATGGAATCATCCCCCGTCCAAAACTGAATTTGATATCCCTATGTAACGTGAAGCAGTCCAAAAATACTTCCGCTGAACAAGAAAGGCCGACATTTGCTCGGGAGGAAATACAGCATATTCAAATCCATCTTCATCCCTATGCAAATATGTACTGTTCCATATCAACCTTTTGCAGGAGTTGACCTGTCCCACAACATCATCCCACTCCAAACTTTTTTAAAGCCCCCCCCCCCCCCCTGAAACAAGAATGGACTCTTCTAGATCACCCCTATCTATTCAAAATTGACTGGTTTATGTGACCCATTTGCCATTTCTAGCGCTAAAACTACCCCTATACCAAATTCCAGATCAGTTGGCTTTTTCATAACAAAGGAACATCACTTTACTCAGGTGAAAATGAGTACCTAGCTTCGGTTAGGGCCGTCCCTAGGGTAAGACGTTAAATGGAGGTCCCGTGTTTGGGGAGAGCCATACCCCAGGCACGTAAAAGAACCCGCCACTTGTGCGAAGGTGCGGTGTGAGCGGATCACACCATTCCGACCAAATGGTGTAGGGAATCTCCCGAGCAGCCCTCGTAACCCCTGCATCGCCTATTGAGTCAGTGAAGTCAAGCGTGCCGAAGCTTGATGTTTTTGACTTAGGGAGAAGTGATGCTGCAATTATCGCTATGGGCCGCTCTCAATCTTCATGATGGTAACATCAGGCCATAAGATCCTGATTTGGAAAAAAAAGAAGCCAAAATGGACATTTTCGTCAAAAATGGCAAAAAAACAAATTTAACAATTTCTAAGTGATGTACACCACAGGTATTAATAGAGCCCTGGGCACATACCGTACGCATCCTCATGCCCAATTTTAGGTCATTCGGTATTAATAAAAATGCATTGGAGCCAAAACTATATATTGTTAGACTAAATCCCTAATTTCAACGATTAAATGTTTTATGTGTCAAAAATTGAAAATAAAGTACTGTGTGCACGTGTCTTACGCACCTTCACACCAAATTTCAGGTTATTTGGTCTTGATACAAGGGCATAGGAGCCAAAAATTTCTTGTCAAAAATGGCCAAACATCATAAAATAACTCATCTTCAACGTAATGTATGCAAAAAGTATTCAGACCATTCTGGGGACTTATGTCTAATGCATCTTTGTACCAAATTTTAGGTCATTAGGTTTGAATATAAGGGCAAAATAGCCAAAAATATACATTTTTAGTCCAAAGTGGCCGATAACTCCAAAATAACTCAATTTTGAAGTGATGTATGCAAAAAGTGTTGATGGCGTCCTGAGGGTATATGTTCAATGCACGTCTGTTTCAAATTTTAGATCATTAGGTTGTAATAACAGGGCACAGGGCCCAAAATATATACATTTGGTCTAAAAATGACCATATAATCATTTTTAAGGCCCATATAATATATATTGCTCCTACTCTCCTACCAACTGTCAGCCCATTTCGTCCAAAAATGAAAACGTTGAATCCATTTGAAGATTTGGCAGGAGGAGAGACATGGCAAAAACAACATATTGCAATCCATGCTGTTGTATGGGTTAAAATATAGAAATACAATACATTTTAATCCATGCTGTTGTATGGATTGAAATATAAAAAGACAATATATTTCAATCCATGTGTGGATTGAAATATACTTACAATATAGTTCACCATACCTGTGGTATGGCTGAAATATAATGATAGATTATCATCATACATTATAACATTAAACGATAACGTGGACAAACTATACAAGCAGATTAAAGAAAACCTATTATTATCATATAATAGAGCTATTAAAGGGAAAAGGGTTGATATCGGAAAACTAAAAAAACAACCAAAAAAGGCAATTGAAAACAAACTATGCAGAACAATAACACATACTTAGCATAAAATATTCAAAAGATGATAAAACCGCACAAAATTAAACCGTGCAGAAGAACATAACAATAATAATTATGATGCAAACATTTCTAAAAGAGCGCCGCAGACCTCTGTCTTCATTCGAAGGCAATATGAACATTTGTTGAGTGCGGTTGTTGTTATTATGCATGTAGAATATTTACTTCACAAGCTGTACCTTAAGAGCCTTAGATTAGTCTTACTGATATGGTTATGTTGATTGTCTGCAGCTGGCTGTTTAAATATTAATGTTCAACAAGGAGGTTGTTTACTCGTTTTGTTTTTCATGACGCCGTTTGAAGCAGATAAGAAGATTAGGCTACATCAATGTAATTTCTTGGTTCTTTTAGTGAAATAGAAGTAAACAAGAATCAGGTACTCTGTTATATATAGACCAGAAACATTCGCCAGGAGCCAAAGTCAATATTCTGGCTGGCTGGGATTTCGAGCATTACATTTTAGATATTAAGTGCATCACTAAAATAAAACAATTAGGAAGCAAAAGCTGCATTTACTAGTGGGGCGACAAAATGAACATTTGCGGTTCATTCATGTACCAATTGGTAAATGCGGTTAAGATGAACAAATCCAGAGAAATCAAATTGGTGTAACTGATCAAAAACGGAGAGGCTGAGGTGGTGAAGGTTGGTTTAAAACATACCCACCATCCACCCCCCCACACACAGACACACAATTTTTAAGTAAGTTCGTATAAAGTAAAATTTCAACGATCGAGACCAGTCAACGGATTGATCCTTTCAGTAGTCTTGTGGGTTGGAAAATTTATTTGAAAGTAACGTTGCTGTTCATGTTACAAAAGCAGCCATAATCTTTTTCCGCGACGTTTTGTCAGCTTCCAGCCGCTTTTATTAGGGCATGAAAAACTGCTTTACACCAGGGGATTTCTGAAAATGCACTTACCTTTCGTTTCTCTAAACTTACCTCTCAAGTTGGACAGAATATCTTCAGTTCCCACTTTCTGTGTAAGGCCGTCACGAAGGGCTGCCCTGAGACTTCTTCTTGCAGATCTGCCTCCTCCCAGATGCGAGCTCGGTGTGGCCGTTACGCAACGGAATGGAGAAAACAATTTTTAATTAGTCTAGCTTAGGTGGGCGTGTTGATTCCCTGAAGCTGACGTCATGCTGGTTCGTCGAATGAACCTTACAAAGGCGACATCTGTCGAGGAACCAGGCAACTGCAGAGTGTCTCATAGAAGGGGGTAAAAATGGTAGTGATGTCATCTTCTGTATGGTTTTCAAAATCATATTTCCTAATATTTTGGCCTAAGCAATCAATATTCTGTAGAACCTCTCGTCTTAATTGATATTGATACCAAAAAAGCACTTGAAATGAAATTCAGCTTCAACAGCTTGTTTGCTGGTGGGGTTATTTGTGTCGAATGTACACTTGACCTAGACTCGGACGTCTTTTTTAAATATGGACTGTCTCTCGCCAATATAGGAAGGGCTTGCCATTGTTGTATGAAATTGATATTATCAGCTTCTTTTGTAAGTGGCGTATTTCTTATTCTGTGTTCAGATCTTGCCAGGGGCTGAAGATTACGCTCAATGACGATATGAAACTGACGACTATGATAGTATTTATTTTGTTATCATTATTATTGTATTCATTATCATTATTGTTCAGTCATGATTTGTATTAATATTGTTATCAATAGTAGCATTATTTGTTATCATTATTATTATTGTTGTTTCATTGTTATTCATTCATTTCATTTATTGTTTGTATGTCACCACATGTACATGTTTCGTTTCAATTTATGTAATGCTGGGCTCCATCGTAAAGCAGTGTAAATTACTGAGTGGACTACCCTGGGTAAGAATGACGGCAATAAATAAAATAATTAAATAAAGGACATCAAGGACATAAAGTGTTTTATGATACCATGAAATGCTTTATTTGATACAATACCTTACTCTTACAGAGTAAAGTCACTCATCTTACACAACCAATGTTTTTTCCACTGACGTTTCGGTAGTGTGTGCTGTTTTACAGGTCTTATAGAACCTCAGCTTACCACAATCAGTACTTATGACGAGAGGTTTGAGTTATACATATCAGAGATTCTAAATGGGACGGCATTGTAAGCAGCGATACTTATTGCTGAGGTACAACGTGAACAAGTTTGATGAAGGTGGCAGATGGTCAGTGAAACGTCGGTGGAAAATAAGCTGTGTTTGTGTAAAAAGAGTCTCTTCGTTCGATGTAAGAACCTGATGAAATTTTTAACTCTTACAGTTAGCATTTTGGTACAGGATTGCAAAAACAATTATTTTCTTGAATGAATTTGGAGAAAACAAAGAATGATAAACCAGAACAAACGTCTATTTTTTTCAGATTGACACATTTTTCCTGCTAAATATGATAAAAACATTTTTCAACTGATTGTTTATTCATTAGGCTAGTGGTACCTTATACCACTAGCCTTTCTGAGTTCCATATAAAAAGTATCCACAGGTACACCAAATGGCAATAGCAGATACTTGGCATATCATGTTACCTGGATGTCTGACCGTCCTCGAAGTATCCACAGGCACTCTTAATAACATAATATAGCACACAAGTTGTGAAATTACATTATATAACTGTAATGCTACATGAAGAAAACGCATATGTCCATCTGTTACTTCTGTCTTTAAAAGTCCTACTCAAATCTTTTGACCGTCCATTTGATTTGTACAATCTTTACATCTAAAGGTTGACTGTTTTCTTATTTGTCATTCTTCTGGGTTTGTTCTCTATAACATATAACATAGAGGGTTCTAAAACTATGATCATAACGAACGCACTAAATTACGTTGCTACGATCGTAAAAAGTTCTGTTGCTATAAGCGTAAACAGGTTAGTTGCTATGAATATTAACAGTTCTGTTCCTATGATTGTGGAACAATTCTATTGATATGATCCTAAACAGTTTTGTTGCTTTGATCCTAAAGAGTTCTGTTGCTATGGAAACAACCAGACCTGGCACTACGTGCGAAGATGGACTCCTGAAAACGTTGGTCCGCGGCGAAACTTGCAATGGTCTATAGATCCATCTCAACAACAAATGTACGGCACCTAGAAAACCCATAGTACTGTACAGTACTGTACTGCACTGTACATTACAGTACTGGAATGTTGACTTTCTACTGTAATCCAATTCCTTAGCAAGCCTTAGCACAACTACGCTGCCCAAACAGCGGTGCCATTAAACATAGGAAATAAGTTATAGTAAAAAGTAATACATTTAAAAGATAGAAAAACAACTTATGTGTTTAACAAAATTACACAGCTTTAACACCCTTACTCCACTGTGTCTGAGCTTTTACTGACTTGATTATGTATTCACATCAAAAAATGTACT
>NW_023365712.1:43858-59173 GCF_000003815.2 Branchiostoma floridae
TTTGGGTTGGATCTGTGATGGCCTGAGACTGGCCCTGCCCTGTCTGATTGTGTTGTTTGTCTATATCTTCATACTGGTGATCATAAACACTGGTCATTAAAGCAGCTGTGGTGTTTGAGGTGGATTGAGTAATGGCCTGACCCTGGCCCTGCCCTGTCTGATTGTGTTGTTTGTCTACGCCATCATACTGTGGATCATGACCACTGGTCATTAAAGCAGCTGTGGTGTTTGGGTTGGAATCTGTGATGGCCTGAATCTGACCTACAACTTTGTACATGGGACTTTGCATTGTATCAATCTGCCCTGTGCCATACGATGGATTTCTAGCTTCAATGACAGCCTGAGACTGGCCCTGCCCTGTCAGATTATAGTGTTTGTTTTCATCTTCATACTGGTGATCAAGACCACTGGTCATTAAAGCAGCTGTGGTGTTTGGGTTGGATTCAGTTATGGCCTGAGACTGGCCTGCTGCTTTGTACAGGGGACTCTGCATTGAATCAATCTGCCCTGTGCCATACGATGGATTTCTAGCCTCAATGATAGCCAGAGACTGGCCCTGCCCTGTAGACTGATCATGGTCACTCACCCCTACAACAACTACGGTGTTTGTGTTGGATTCGGTGGTGGCCTGAGACTGGCCCGGCCCTGTTAGATCCTGACCACTGGTCATTGCTGTAGATGTGTGGTCATTTGGTGGTGCTCCCACATCTGCGTACATAGGATTTGGCTTTAAGGCAGCTAGAATTTGATCATGGGACAGGTTTTCAAATTTCAGAAGTTGAAGGTTAGCCTGAGACTGGCCCTGCCTTGTCTGATTGTGTTGTTTGTCTATATCTTCATACTGGTGATCATCATCATTGGTCATAAAAGCAGCTGTGGTGTTTGGGTTGGATTGAGTGATGGCCTGAGACTGGCCCTGCCCTGTCTGATTGTGTTGTTTGTCTACATCTTCATACTGGTGATCATCATCATTGGTCATTGAAGCAGCTGTGGTGTTTGGGTTGGATTGAGTGATGGCCTGAGACTGGCCCTGCCCTGTCTGATTGTGTTGTTTGTCTATATCTTCATACTGGTGATCATAATCATTGGCCATTAAAGCAGTTGTGGTGTTTGTGTTGTTTTGAGTAATGCCCTGCGACTGGCCCTGCCCTGTCTGATTGTGTAGTTTGTCTTCATACTGGTGATCATCGCCACTGGCCATGTTAAGATTACCTAAAGGAATGTTACAATTCGGGCCTAAAGAAGGATCTGGAGCGGAATTCTCTGTCCTCCTCTTACACCAGATTGTGAGAATGACGGTGCCGATTAGGGCTATGCCAGCTATTGTACCAATGAGAATAGGTATGGGGGAACTGGGAACAGATTCTTTGAAAGTGGTTTGAGGAGTTGAACCTATTGTTGTTATTTTTTTGCCTCTATCGCCGGTTTGTGGTCTGTCTGAAGTTTTGCCAGCAGGGCCTGTTGTTGAGCCAGCTGTTGTACCATTGTAACACTTGATAATTGTTACATGGAAATCTTCGTGGAAGCTGCAGTTTTCTGTTTTATCTGGAGTTGTTGTAAGAGATGAAGTAAGTGTTGCCCTTTTTATGCCGGCAGGACCTGTTGTCGAGACAGCTGTTGTTCCATAGTTGTTAAAGGTTACATGGACATCAACAGGCAGTGCTGATGTGGTTGGCTCTGCACATACTAATTCTTCAGGATTGACATCTGTAAGTTTCTGTCCCCGAAATATGGCGGGTTGGTCACAGATTATCTGGTCTTTAAATGAAGGAAACTTAGTCGAATCTAGCCTGAAGGGAGCCATCGTACAGTCACACTGCCAGGGGTTCCCATTGAGCTTTATTTTCAGACTAGATGGCAACAAGCCAAAAGCTAAAGGGGCAATAGCGGACATCTTGTTGTTACTAAGGTCCAAACATTGGAGTTTGGGTAGATTTACAAATGTACAAGGCTGAATCATTGTTATCTGGTTGTTGGTCAGTTCCAACAAATATAGCAGGGGTAGGTTTACAAATGTACCTGCCTCAATTATTGTTATCTGGTTGGAGGACAGGAACAACGCTTGTAGCTGGGGTAAGTTTACAAATGAACCTTCCTGAATCATTGTTATCTTGTTGTATTTCAGGTTCAACGTTCGTAACAGGGGCAGGTTTGCAAATATACCTTTCTTAATCATTGTTATCTGGTTGTGCAGCAGGAACAACCGTTGTAGCTGGGGTAGATTTACAAATGTGCATGCCTTAACCATTTTTATCTGGTTGTCGGACAGGGAAACATGTTCGAGATGGATTAGATTTGCAAATGTACCTTCCTCAATCATTGTCATATTGTTTTTGGACAAGGACAACCTTCGTAACAGTGGCAGGTTTGCAAATGTACCTTCCTCAATCATTGTTATCTGGTTGGACAACAGGTACAACACTTGTAGCTGGGGTATATTTGTAAATGTACCTTCATGAATCATTATCTGGTTGCCGGAGAGGGCCAACTTGTTTAACTGGGGCAGGTTTGCAAGTGCACCTGCCTGAATGGTTGTTATCTGGTTGCCGGACAGGTACAACACTTGTAGCTGCGGTAGATTTACAAATGAACCTGCCTGAATCATTGTTATCCGGTTCTTGGACAAGTCCACCTCTTGTAGCTGGGGTAGATTTGCAAATGTACCTGTCTGAATCATTCTTATCTGGTTCTTGGACAAGTCCACCTCTTGTAGCTGGGGTAGATTTGCAAATGTACCTGTCTGAATCATTGTTATCTGGTTCTTGGACAGGTCCACCTCTTGTAGCTCGGGTAGCTTTACAAATGTACCTGATTGAATCATTTTTATCTGGTTGTAGGACATCTCCAACTTCTGTAGCTGGGGTAGATTTGCAAATGTACCTGCCTGAATCATTGCTATCTGGTTGTAGGACAGGAAAACCTCTTTGAGATGGGTTAAATTTGAAAATGTACCTTCCTGAATAATTGTTATATTGTTATTGGACAAGTACAACACCTGTAGCAGGACAAGATTTGAAAATGCACCAGGCTGAATCATTGTTATCTGGTTATGTTTCAAATCTAGTTGGGTGAGGGATGTTGGGAGGTTCTGAGGGATGCTGGTGAGGCCCCGGTTGCTGCAGTCGCAGCGTGATGACGGTGCACAGCTGCAGTCGGCTTCCGGCATGTTGGGCTCCTTCAGGATGATGAGAAGGAACATCAGCAGGCGTCGCAGCTTTATTCTCATGGTGTCAGGTTATCTTTGCAAAACAATATAAACGGCTTTTCTAAACAATCAAAGTATATGATAGTATCAATATAGAATACAACACGGTGTATTCCGTATCACCCAAGGTATCAGCCCGACCCGAGGGAGGGCTGGGACGTCATACCCACCTGAGAAACCCATGTTTTGATGCGAAATGCGCCGGAAGTTGAACAAATTTGGTGCCCTCGAACCAAAGGTGTCGACTTGGCAACCGAGCCATATTCGACCCGCTCGAAATGGATCGATTTACTCGAAGAAAGCCTGTGTAATACGCCTTTCGAACCTGTGCGATACGGAAGCGTACGGCCCGGTCCGTATCGAACGTTTTCGCGTCACAGGTATGACATAAACTTCGTTATAAACTCCGATATACATTTATGTACTGGATAAAGAAATAAAGTAAAAAGTGAAGTGTTCTTAGTCTCGCTAATGATGCCTGTACACTCAGCTTGTACAATTATTAGGCACATTTTACCCTTTTTATACCAGATTTGTGATTGAATACAGGATCATAGAATAATTCTTTATCTCATATGGAGAGTGCCAACCACATATCAAATTTGATAATATTATCAATATATTTCTTGATAAGACGAAAACGTTATACCGCTACAAACTTGACTAACAATACGGGCTTCTAAGCGAAGAATAAACGCACCTAGTAATACCGTAGAACCAGCAATATACAATATGATAATCATTGTTGTAAAATTGAAACTGCAAAGATTTTTCGTACGCATGCTCATGCCAAATTTGAAGTCATTCGGTATCAATACAAATGCATAGGAGCCAAGACTATATATTGTTAGACTAAAATAGCAAAAATTCCAAATTTCAACAATTTAATGTGATGTGTGTCAAGAATTAAAAATGACATGTCTTACACACCTTCACACCAAATTTCAGGTCATTTGGTCTGAATACAAAGGCATAGGAGCCAAAAATATAATTTCTTGTCGAAAATGGCCCAAATAACTCATTTTTGAAGTGATATATGCATTAGGTTTGAATTTAAGGGCAAAGTAGCCAAAAATATACACTTTTAGTCCAAAATGGCCGAAAACTCCAAAACAACTCAATTTTGAAGTGATGGGGGGGGGCATATGTCCAATGCACGTCAGTTCATTATGTTGTAATACCAGGGCACATGGGCCCAAAATATATATATGGTCTAAAAGTGAACAAAACCCCTAAATATAATGATTTCTAAGGCCCATATAAAAAGTGACAAACATAAGCGTCTATGACATTTGCTATTTTTATCTCCCTGCCAAATTTCAGCTCATTTGGCCCCAACATGAAAACGTTTAATCCATTACAAGATTTAGCAGGATGAGAAACACGACAAAAACAATATATTGCAATCCCTGCTGGTGTATGGATTGAAACATAAAAAGACAATATATTTCCGTGGATAAACTATACAAGCAGATTTAAGAAAACCTATTTTCATTATATAATAGAGCTAGTAAAGGGAGAATGGTGATATCAGAAAACTACAAAGACAACCAAAGAAAAGCAATCGAAAATAAACTATGCAGAACCATAACACATAATCAGCACAAAATATTACAAAATTATAAACCAGTACAAAACCGAACCGAACCATGCAGAAGAACAATTATGATACAAACATTTCTAAAAGACCGCCGCAGACTTCTACCAAGAACACAAATGGGTCTTCATTCGAAGGCAATATAAACATCTGTTGTGATTGTTGTTATTAATTATGCATGTAGAATATTTACTTTACTAGCTGTACCTTACGAGCCTTAGATTAGTCTTACTGATATGATAATGTTGATTGTCTGAAGCTGGCTGTTTGAATATTAATGTTCAACAAGGAGGTTGTTTACTCGTTTTGTTTTTCATGACGCCGTTTGAAACAGATTAGGTTACATCAAAGTAATTTCTTGGTTCTTTTAGTGAAATAGAAGTAAACAAGAATCAGGTACTCTGTTATATATTTGACCGGGAAACATTCGTCAGGAGCCAAAGTTGATATTCTAGGCTGGCTGGGATTTCGAGCATTACATTTCAGATCATCAATAAAATCAAGTGCATCCATAAAATGCAACAATATTAGAAAACAAGGACAGTATTCACTGGTGGGGTGACAATACTAGCATTTGCGGTTCGTTCATGTACCAATTGGTAAATGCGGTTATTTTTCAACTTAGAAAAAAAAATGAACAAATCCAGAGAAATCAAATTGGTGTAACTGATCAAAAACGGAGAAGCTGAGGTGGCGAAAGCTGGTCGGGAACATTCCCCACCCCCATTTTTATGTAGATTCGAGTCAAGTGCACTATCCGCCGATCAGGACATGTCAAGGGATTGATTTTCGTGGGTTTGAAAATTTATTTCGACGTAGTGTTGCTGTTAATCTTACAAATGCAGACATGATCTTTTTTCGGGACGTTTTAGCAGCTTCCAGACGCTTTCATTCAGGCATAATATACTACTTTACACCAAGGGATTTCTGGAAATGCACTTACCTTACGTCTCTCCAAACTTACCTCTCAAGTTGGACAGAACATCTTCAGTTATCACTTTCTGGGTAAGGCCGTCACGAAGGGCTGTCCTGAGACTTCTTCTTGCAGATCTGCCTCCTCCCAGATGCGAGCTCGGTGTGGCCGTTACGCAACGGAATGGAGAAAACAATTTTTAATTAGTCTAGCTTAGGTGGGCGTGTTGATTCCCTGAAGCTGACGTCATGCTGGTTCGTCGAATGAACGTTACAAAGGCGACATCTGTCGAGGGACCAGGCAACTGCAGAGTGTCTCATAGAAGGGGGTAAAAATGGTAGTGATGTCATCTTGTGTATGGTTTTCAAAATCATATTTCCTAATATTTTGGCCTAAGCAATCAATATTCTGTAGAACCTCTCGTCTTAATTGGTATTGATACCGAAAAAGCACTTGAAATGAAATACAGCTTCAACAGTTTGTTTGCTGGTGGGGTTATTTTTGTCGAATGTACACTTGACCTAGACTCGGACGTCTTTCTTAAATATGGACTGTCTCTCATCAATACAGGAAGGGCTTGCCATCATTGTATGAAATTGATATTATCAGCTTCTTTTTGTAAGGGGCGGATTTCTTATTCTGTGTTCAGATTTTGCAGATGGGGCTGAAGATTACGCTCAATGACGATATGAAACTGACGACTATGATAGTACTTATTATCATTATTATTGTATTCATTATCATTATTGTTCAGTCATGATTTGTATTAATATTGTTATCATTAGTAGCATTATTTGTTATTATCATCATTATTATTGCTGTTTCATTGTTATTCATTCATTTCATTTATTTTTTGTTAATTTTCTGTTTGTATGTCACCATATGTACATGTTTCATTTCAATTTATGTATTGCAGGGCTCCACTGTCAAACAGTGTAAATTACTGAGTGGACTGCCCTGGGTAAAAATGACGGCAATAAATAAAATAAGTAAATAAATGACATCAAGGACACAGTGTTTTATGATACCATGAAATGCTTTATTTGATATAATACCTTACTCTTACAGAGTAAAGGCACTCATCTTACACAACCAAAGTTTTTCCACCGACGTTTCGGCAGTGTGTGCTGTTTTACAGGTCTTATAGAACCTCAGCTTACCACAATCAATACTTATGACGAGAGGTTTGAGTTATACATATCAGAGATTGTAGATGGGGCAGCATTGTAAGCAGAGATACTTAGTGCTGCGGTACAACGTGAAGCAGTCAGAATTGCACTGAGGAAGGTGGCATACGGTCACTGAAACGTCGGTGGAAAAAAAAAGCTGTGGTTGTGTTAAAGTGTCTCCGTTCGATGTAACAACCTGATGAAACTATTAACTCTTACAGTTAGCATTTTGGTACAGGATTGCAAAAACAATTATTTTCTTGAATGAATTTGGAGAAAACAAAGAATGATAAACCAGAACAAACGTCTATTTTTTTCAGATTGATACATTTTTCCTGCTAAATATGATAAAACATATTTCAACTGATTGATTATTCATTAGGCTAGTGGTACCTTATACCACTAGCCTTTCTGAGTTCCATATAAAAAGTATCCACAGGTACACCAAATGGCAATAGCAGATACTTGGCATATCATGTTACCTGGATGTCTGACCGTCATCGAAGTATCCACAGGCACTCTTAATAACATAATATAGCACACAAGTTGTGAAATTACATTATATAACTGTAATGCTACATGAAGAAAACGCATATGTCCATCTGTTACTTCTGTCTTTAAAAGTCCTACTCAAATCTTTTGACCGTCCATTTGATTTGTACAATCTTTACATCTAAAGGTTGACTGTTTTCTTATTTGTCATTCTTCTGGGTTTGTTCTCTATAACATATAACATAGAGGGTTCTAAAACTATGATCATAACGAACGCACTAAATTACGTTGCTACGATCGTAAAAAGTTCTGTTGCTATAAGCGTAAACAGGTTAGTTGCTATGAATATTAACAGTTCTGTTCCTATGATTGTGGAACAATTCTATTGATATGATCCTAAACAGTTTTGTTGCTTTGGTCCTAAAGAGTTCTGTTGCTATGGTCTATAGATCCCTCTCAACAACAAATGTACGGCTCCTAGAAAACCTATAGTACTGTACAGTACTGCACTGCACTGTACACTACAGTACTGGAATGTTGACTTCCTACTGTAATCCAATTCCTTGGCACAACTTCTTTGCCCAAACAGCAGTGCCATTAAACATAGGAAATAAATATAACATGTAAAAGATAGTAAAAAACAACTTATGTGTTTAACAAAATTACACAGCTTTAACACCCTTACCCCACTGTATTTGAGCTTTTACTGACTTGATTCTGTATTCACAGTCAATAAATATACTGTATATCCACAAACTGAATAAATGCTGTGTAGTAGAAAATGTTACTCAAAAATATCAGTACAATTAGTGTGCCAAACAAATGCACAACAGTGCCACAAAAAAAAACAAAAGAAAACTAGAAAGGCTGAAATTTGCAAATACAGCATCTTTTAGCCATATCCCCGTTCTAAAATAACCCATGTGTGAAAATGGAACAGTGCTTAAGAATAACTTCTACTAATCACACTTTAGCCCATTAATAAATCTTACAAAATTCCCCGTGCAAGAATGGACTCTTCCAATACACTCCATGTAAATTTGCACAATAGACCTGTCCAGAAATACTGTCCTGAAAACATGGTCTTTTGTATAAGAAACTCAGTCCAAACTTGAATTAGAAAAAAAAGGTCCCCGTGCACGAATGGACTTTCAAAAAGGTAAAATAGACCAGTCCCACTACAGCAGCTTTGGTGTTTGTGTTGGTTTCAGTGATGTCCCAAGACTGACTCTGCCATGTATGGTTATGTTATTTCATATCTTCATACTGGTGATCATGGTCACTGGTCATTAAAGCAGCTGTGGTGTTTGGGTTGGATTGAGAGATGGCCTGAGACTGGCCCTGCCCTGTCTGATTGTGTTGTTTGTCTACATCTTCATACTGGTGATCATGACCACTGGTCATTAAAGCAGCTGTGGTGTTTGGGTTGGATTGAGTGATGGCCTGAGACTGGCCCTGCCCTGTCTGATTGTGTTGTTTGTCTACATCTTCATACTGGTGATCATGACCACTGGTCATTAAAGCAGCTGTGGTGTTTCGGTTGGATTGAGTGATGGCCTGAGACTGGCTCTTCTCTGTCTGATTGCGTTGTTTGTCTATATCTTCATACTGGTGATCAAGACCACTGGTCATTAAAGCAGCTGTGGTGATTGGGTTGGACATAATGATGGTCTGAGACTGGCCCCGCCCTGTCCGATTATGTAGTTTGTCTACATCTTCATACTGATGATCATCATCATTGGTCATTAAAGCAGCTGTGGTGTTTGAGGTGGATTGAGTAATGGCCTGAGACTGGCCCTGCCCTGTCTGATTGTGTTGTTTGTCTATATCCCGATACTGGTTATCATGGCCACTGGTCACTACCCTAGCTGTGGCGTTTGGGTTGGACTCTGAGATGGCCGGAAGCTGACCTACGGCTTTGTACATGGGACTTTGCATTGAATCAGTCTGACTTGTGCCATACGATGGGTTTCTATCTTCAATGACAGCCTGAGACTGGCCCTGCCCTGCCTGATTATAGTGTTTGTTTTCATCTTCATACTGGTGATCAAGACCACTGGTCATTAAAGCAGCTGTGGTGTTTGGGTTGGATTCAGTTATGGCCTGAGACTGGCCTGCTGATTTGTACAGGAGACTTTGCATCGAATCAATCTGCCCTGTGCCATACGATGGGTTTCTAGCCTCGATGATAGCCTGAGACTGGCCCTGCCCTGTCTGATTATAGTGTTTGTTTTCATCTTCATACTGGTGATCAAGACCACTGGTCATTAAAGCAGCTGTGGTGTTTGGGTTGGATTCAGTTATGGCCTGAGACTGGCCTGCTGATTTGTACAGGAGACTTTGCATCGAATCAATCTGCCCTGTGCCATACGATGGGTTTCTAGCCTCAATGATAGCCAGAGACTGGCCCTGCCCTGTAAACTGATCATGGTCACGCCCCCCTACAACAACTACGGTGTTTGTGTTGGATTCGGTGGTGGCCTGAGAATGGCCCTGCCCGGTTAGAACCTGACCACTGGTCATTGCTGTAGATGTGTGGTCATTTGGTAGTGCTCCCACGCCTGCGTACATAGGGTTTGGCTTTAAGGCAGCTAGAATTTCATCATGTGACAGGTTTTCAAATTTCAGAAGTTGAATGTTAGCCTGAGACTGGCCTTGCCTTGTCTGATTGAGTTGTTTGTCTACATCTTCATACTGGTGATCATGACCACTGGTCACTACAGCAGCTGTGGTGTTTAGGTTGGATTGAGTGATGGTCTGAGATTGGCCCTGCCCTGTCTGATTGT
Organism: Branchiostoma floridae; assembly: GCF_000003815.2. Classification (NCBI taxonomy): domain Eukaryota; kingdom Metazoa; phylum Chordata; class Leptocardii; order Amphioxiformes; family Branchiostomatidae; genus Branchiostoma; species Branchiostoma floridae. The sequence continues at coordinate 54,021 of NW_023365712.1, forward strand.
GTTGTTTGTCTATATCTTCATACTGGTGATCATGACCACTGGTCATTAAAGCAGCTGTGGTGTTTAGGTTGGATTGAGTGATGGTCTGAGATTGGCCCTGTCTTGCCTGGATAATCTTAAGATAACTTAAAGGAATGTTAGAATGCGGGCCTAAAGAAGGATCTGGAGCGGCATTCTCTGTTCTCCTCTTGCACCAGATTGTGAGAATGACGGTGCTGATTAGGGCTATACCAGCTATTGAACCGATGAGAATAGGTATGGGGAAGATGGAAACGGATTCTTTGGAAGTGGTTTGAGGAGCTGAATTCATTGATGTTATTGTATTGCCTTTATCGTTGGTTTCTGGTCTGTCTGAAGTTGTTTGAAGGGGCGAAGTTATTGTTTCACTTGGTTTCACTTGGTGTTTGGGCCTCTTTTTGCCTTCAGGGCCTGTTGCTGAGCCAGCTGTTGTACCATTGTAACAGTTGTTAAAGGTTACATGGAAATCTTTGTGGAAACTGCAGTTTACTATTTTTTCTGGAGTTGTTGCAAGGGGTGAAGTAAGTGTTGCTCCTTTTTTTACTACAGGACGTGTTGTTGAGTCGGCTGTTGTACCATTGTAATACTTGTTACAGGTTACATGGACATCAACGGGCAGCGCTGATATGGTTGGCTCTGCACATACCAATTCTTTATGATTGACATCTGTAAGCTTTCGTCCCCGTAAGTCGGCGGGTTCGGCACAGGTTATCTGGTCTCTAAAGAAACGAAATTCAGTCGAATCTTGGCTGAAGGGAGCCATCTTACAATCACACTGCCAGGGGTTTCCATTGAGCTCTATGGTCAGACTAGATGGCAACGAGTGAAAAGCTAAAGGGGCAATAGCGGACATCATGTTGTCCCTAAGGTCCAAACTTTGGAGTTTGGGTAGATTAACAAATGCACAAGCCTGAATCATCGTTATCTGGTTGTTGAACAGGCGCAAGTCTTGTAGCTGGGGTAGATTTGCAAATGTACCTGCCTGAATCATTGTTATCTGGTTGAAGGCCAGGGCCAACATTTGTAGCTGGGGTAGATTTACAAATGTATTTGCATGAACCATTGTTATTCTGTTCAAGGACATGAAAACCTTTTTGAGATGGGGTAGATGTGCAAATGTACCTGCCTGAATCACTGTTATCTGGTTCAAGGACAGGCGCAACTCTTGTAGCTGGGGTAGATTTGCAAATGTACCTGCATGAATCATTTTCATCTGGTTGCAGATAAGCCACAACGTTCGTAACAGGAGCAGATTTGCAAATGAACCTTCCTTAATCATTGTTATCTGGTTGTTGGACAGGTCCAACACTTGTAGCTGAGGTAGATTTACAAATGTACCTGCCTGAAGCATTGTTATCTGGTTGTTGGACAAAACCAACTTTTGTAGCTGGGCTAGATTTACAAATGCACCAGACTGAATCGTTGATATCAGGTTATGTCTCATATCTAGCTGGTTTAGGAATGTTGGGAGGTTCTGAGGGATGCTGGTGAGGCTCTTGTTTTTGCACCAGCAGATCAGAGATGATAAACATCTGCAGTCGGCTTCTGGCATGTTGGGCTCCTTCAGGATGATGAGAAGGAACATCAGCAGGTGTCGCAGTTTTATTCCCATGATGTCTGGTTACCTTAGCAAAACAATATAATCGGCTCTTCTAAACAATTAAAACTATGTGCTAGTATCAACGTTGTTATACACTTTGTTATACACTTAAAATAAAGATATAAATTGAAAAGTGTTTTTTGTGTAACTAATGATGATGCGCTTAGCTTTTACAGTTATTCGGCATCTTTTTGCCCTATTGTATACCAGATTTGTAATTGAATACAATATCATAGAATAATTCTTTATCTCACAGGGACAGTGCCAACCACATATCTAACTTGATAACATTATCTAAAAAAACGCAGCTAGATCGTCACAAACTTAAACGACAATACGGCCTTCTAAGCGATAACACGCTGAGGATTAATTAGCAAAGAACCAGCAATATACATATGATAATCATTGTTGTAAAAATTGAAACTGCAAAGGTTTGGTTATAAAGTTTCTCTTTCTTCTAGCTGAATCCATGTACAAAGGTAAATTAGACCAGCCCCAAAACACTTCCGCTAAAACTTGGAATTTTGAATCATCACCCGTCCAAAACTGAATTTAAAAAAACTCCGTGCAAGAATGAACTATTTCTGTGATATCCCTATGTACAGTGGAGCAGTCAAAAATTCTTCCATATTCATCCCTATACAAAAATGTACTGTTCCATGGCAACCTTTCCCAGGATTTGACCTCAGTCCTGCCCCACAACATCATCCCACTCCAAACTTTTTAACCCCCCTCTACAAGAATGGACTCTTCCAGAACACCCACATCTATGCAAAACTGACTGGTCTATATGACCCATTTTCTATTTCTAGTGCTTAAGCTACCAATATACAAAATTTCAGATCAGTTGGCTTTTTATGACACAGGAAGCCAAAATATAGACTTTTGGTCAAAAATGGCAAAAAATCCCAAATTTAACAATTTCTAAGTGATGTACACCATATATAGGTGTGAATAGAGCCCCGTGAGCACATATCGTACGCATCTTCATACCAAATTTCAAATTATTTGGTTTCCATACAAAGACACAGGAGCCAAAACTTAACATTTTAGTCTAAACATGGCAAAAAAATCCAAAATTCAACAATTCAATGTAATGTATGCAAAAAGTGACAATGACGTACTGTGCGCACATGTCTTACACACCTTCATGCCAAATTTCAGGTCATTTGGTTTCAATACAAGGGCATAGGAGCCAAAAATATACAATTTAGTTAAAAATGACCGAAAATCCCCAAATAACTAATTTTTAAGTAATCTATAAAGAAAGTGTTGATAGGATCCTGTGGACATATGTCCAATGCACCTCTGTACCAACCTTCAGGTCATTTGTTTTCAATACAAGGGCATAGGAGCCGAAAATATATATTTTTAGTAAAAAAAATGACCAAAAAAAACTAAATATAGTGATTTCTAAGGCCTCTATCAAAAAAAGTGGAAAACAAAACGTCTAAGGGTATTTTCTATCCCTACCTCCATTCCAAATTTCAGCTCATTGGTCCCCAAATCTCACCAAAAGGACCAAAACTACTCATTTTGAAGTAATGTATGCAAAAAGTGTTCAGGCCATTCTGTTTGAATGTATATGTCCAACGCATCTCTCAGATTTCAGGTCATTAGGTTTGAATAGGTTTTAGTACAAGGGCAAAGTAGCCAAAAATATACATTTTAGTCAAAAATGGCCGAAAACACCAAAATGACTCAATGGCGTCCTGGGGGCATATGTTCAATGCACGTCTGTGCCGAATTTCAGATCATTAGGCTGTAATACCAGGGCACATGTACCAAAATATATAACGCTAGTTCACCTATATCCGCAGGGTAACCTATATTCGCACAGAGCCCAAAATATATATACATTAGGTCTAAAATAAGGCCCATATAAAAAAAAGTAAAAAAAAAACGTCTGGGGCATTTGCTATTTCTATCTCCCTGCCAAATTTCAGCTCATTTGGCGCAAAAATTAAAAAGTTGAATCCATTTGAAGATTTTGCAGGAGGAGAGGCACGACAAAAACAATGTATGGATTAAAACATAAAAAGACCATATATTTCAATTCATGTATGGATTGAAATAGACTTAGACATAAAAAGACAATATATTTCAATCCAGACTTAAAATATATTCACCATACCTGTGGTATGGCTGAAATATAATAACAGATTCATGATTATCATCGTACCACTAACATTAAACGATAACGTGGACAAACTATACACGCAGATTATAGAAAACCTATTATCATTATATAATAGAGCTAGTAGAGGGAGAATGGTGATATCGGAAAACTACAAAGACAACCAAAAGAAAAGCAATTTAAAATAAACTATGCAGAACCATAACACTGATATGGTGATGTTGATTGTCTGAAGCTGGCTGTTTGAATATCAATGTTCAACAAAAAACAAACAAAACAAGGAGGTTGTTTACTCGTTTTGTTTTTCATGACGCCGTTTGAAGCAGATAAGAAGATTAGGCTACATCAATGTAATTTCTTGGTTCTCTTAGTGAAATAGAAGTAAACAAGAATCAGGTACTCTGTTATATATAGACCGGGAAACGTTCGCCAGGAGCCAAAGTCAATATTCTAGGCTGACTGGGATTTCTAGCATAACATTTTAGATATTAAGTGAATCAATAAAATGAAACAATTAGGAAGCAAGAACAGCATTCGCTGGTGGGGCGACAATATGAGCATTTGTGGTTTGTTCATGTACTAATTGGTAAACGCGATTATTCATACAACTTAGAAAAAAGATAAACAAATCCTGAGAAATCAAATTGGTGTAACTGAATAACAACGGAGACGCTGAGGTGCCGAAGGCTGGTCGGGAACATGCCCTCCTCCCATTTCTAGATAAATTCGTGTAAAGTGCACTTTCCAATGATCGGGACCTGTCAACGAATTGATCCTATGGATAGTTTCGTCGGTTTGAAAATTTATTTGAAAGTAACGTTGCTGTTCATGTTACAAATGCAGACATGATTTTTTCCGTGACGTTTTGGCAGCTTCCAGCCGCTTTTGTCAGGGCATAAAGAACTGCTTTACACCAGGTGATTTCTGAAAATGCACTTACCTTCCGTTTCTCTAAACTTACCTTTCAAGCTGGACATAATATCCTCAGTTGCCACTTTCTGGGTAAGGCCGTCACAAAGGGCTGTCCTGAGACTTCTTGTTGTAGTTGTGCCTCCTCCCAGATGCGAGCTCGATGAGGCCGTTACGCAACGGAATTGGAGAAAACAATGTCTAATTAGTCTAGCTTAGGTGGGCGTGTTGATTGCCTGAAGCTGACGTCATGGTGGCACGAAAGTTACAAAGGTGACATCTGTCGAGAGACCAGGCAACTGCAGATTGCCCCTAGAAGGGGCAATAAATGGTAGTGATGACATCTTTCGTATGGTTTTCAAACTCATATTTCCTAACATTTCGGCCTGAGCAATCAATATTCTATAGAACCTCTCATCCTCAAAACAGTGGAAATTCTGAAATCTGGTCTTGATACCGTAAGAGCAGTCGAAATAAAATTCAGCTCCA
>NW_023365712.1:60282-61517 GCF_000003815.2 Branchiostoma floridae
CTGTTTTCCGATGAAACGAGAGGTTCTCTAGAATATTGATTGCTCGGGCCAAAATATTATGAAATATGAGTTTGAAAACCATACGAATGATGTCATCACTACCATTTTTCAACCCTTCTAAGAGACGCTCTGCAGTTGCCTGGTCCCTCGACAGATGTCACCTTTGTAACGTTCATTCGAGGAGCCATCATGACGTCAGCTTCAGGCAATCAATACGCCCACCTAAGCCAGACTAATTAAACATTGTTTTCTCCATTCCGTTGCGTAACGGCCACACCGAGCTCGCATCTGGGAGGAGGCACAGCTGCCAAAAGAAGTCTCAGGACAGCCCTTCGTGACGGCCTTACCAAGAAAGTGGCAACTAAAGATATTCTGTCCAACTTGAGAGGTAAGTTTAGAGAAACGGAAGGTAAGTGCATTTTCAGAAATCCCCTGATGTAAAGTAATTCATTTTGCCCTAATAAAAGCGGCTGGAAGCTGACAAAACGTCGCGGAAAAAATATATCTGCATTTGTAACCTGAACAGCAACGCTACTTCCAAATAAATTCAAATTTTCAAACCGACCAAACTATCCATAGGATCAATCCCTTGAGAGGTCCCAATAGTTGGAAAGTGCACTTTATACGAACTTACCTAAAATTGCGGTATGGCATGTTCCCTACAAACCTTTACCACCTCAGCGTCTCCGTTTTTTGATCAGTTACACCAATTTGATTTCTCTGGATTTCTTTATCTTTTTTCTGAGTTGAAAAAAAAAAGCTTTTGCCATTTAGGACAAAACCTGGTGGGGCAAATACACATATTGTCGCCCCACCAGTGAATTTTGTTCTTGCTGCCTAATTTTTCTATTTTATTGATTCACTTGATATCTAAAATGTAATGCTCGAAATCCCAGCCAGCCTAGAATATTGACTTTGGCTCCTGACGAATGTTTCCCGGTCAAATATATAACAGAGTACCTGATTCTTGGTTACTTCTATTTCACCAAAAGAACCACGGAATTACCTTGATGTGGCCTAATCTTTTTATCTGTTTCAAATGGCGTTATGAAAAACAAAAACGAGTAAACAACCTCCTTGTTGAACATTAATATTCAAACAGCCAGCTTCAGACAATCAACATTACCATATCAGTAAGACTAATCTAAGGCTTGTAAGGTACAGATAGTAAAGTAAATATTCTACATGCATGATTAATAACAACAATCACACTCAACAAATGTTTATATAGTCTT
>NW_023365712.1:61678-66262 GCF_000003815.2 Branchiostoma floridae
TTGCGTTTCTTTGCTTGTTTTTGTAGTTTTCCGATATCAATTTTTCTCCCTTTACTATATAATGATCATAGGTTTTCTTTAATCTGCTTGTATCGTTTGTCCACGTTATCGTTTAATGTTAGTGGTATGATGATAATCATGAATCTATTATTATATTTAGCCATACCACAGGTATGGTGAAATATATTGTATTCATATTTCAATCCATACATGGTTTGAAATATATTGTCTTTTTATGTCTTTCAATCCATACAACAGCATGGGTTGCAACTTTCAATCCATACAACAGCATGGGTTGCAATATATTATTTTGTCGTGTGTCTCCCCAAACCATATCTTTAAATGGTTTCAACCTTTTCATTTTGGGGCCAAATGAGCTTTTTTCACTTCTATGGGTCTTAGAAATCATTATATTTATTTTTTTGTCATTTTTAGATCAAATGTATATATTTTGGGCCCTGTGCCCTGGTATTACAAGCTAATGATCTGAAATTCCGCGCAGACATGCATTGAACATATGACGCCATCAACACCTTTTTGCAAACATCACTTCAAAATTGAGTTATTTTGGAGTTTTCGGCCATTTTGGACAAAAAAGGTATAATTTTGGCTACTTTGCCCTTACATTCAAAACTAATGACCTGAAATTTGGTACAGAGATGCGTTGGACATATGTCCCTAGAATGGCCTGAACACCTTTTGCATACATCACTTCAAAAATTAGTTATTTTGTGATTTTCGGCCAATTTTGACAAGAAATGTATATTTTTAGCTCCTATGCCCTTGTAGTAAGACCAAATGACCTGAAATTTGGTGTGAAGGTGTTTGAGACATGGGAACACAGTACTTACGTTTTATTTTTTGACACACATCACATTAAATAAAGGTTAAATAAAGGTTGAAAATTAAATTGTTGAAATTTGGGATTTTTTGCCACTTTTAGACTATACATGTTAGACTAAAAAAGTTTTGGCGCCTATATGACCTTTGCATTAACTCTCAAACCACCGTAGCTTTTTTACGACTAATCTTACCGAAAGGGGTCAAAACTGACGTTTTGTACAAATACATTTATTTGGGTAACATTTCTAGGACATTATCATAATTTAGCACAAGAGCATAAGGACCATATTTTGCACTAACCTATCCAGACCGGGGAGTAGGTTTTTGATTCCCTACCAATTTTAATGTCAGAAGGATCCATTGTGACCCGTGATGGCATCCCTGATGTCCACGTTCAGGGTTCAAGATTCAATGTCAAAACGAAACTAGGTAACTTTTCAGGAAATGTTGATAGCAGACATTTTAAGTGAATAAAGTAGGTTCATCATTTTCATGTTGCCGTAGCAACGGAATTCGGAGAGGCATATTCTTAACAAAATTTGCTAATTTAGGTTTCAACAATAAAGTTTTAGGGTTTTGTTGACAAAAACACCTGTTTATGGCATCTTATGAAATTGAACGTAAATTTCATGATTCAATATTCATAATTTATTTCAATGTGATGATCATCGGTCAAACCCAACCCGGTCATGTTAGCTAAATGACGTCATAATGTCATCATATAACAAGATAATAGTACGAAAGTCGTTACCATAATTTTGTTGTATAAGTACATCATTGTTTGAAAATTCGATGGTCACATGTACACGATAAGTAGCTTTATAGGTGTGGATCTCAAAAATTTGTTTTAAAAAAATGCACGTTTTGCTGGGGTCAATTTTGACCCCACTGGACCATGCATGAACTATCTACGATAACTTCTTCAACAATAAGCCAATCTCGGTAAAAACGTATGAGACGTTATGAGACATATATACAAACTAACTTATGGAAGCAATTTTGTTTTCGACCAGAAATGTCAAAATGGCACACATTGATATACGCCTGGGGTCAGTTTTGACCCCATACACAGGGCACTATTCACCCCTATGATGTACATCACTTAGAATTGTGAAACAGGCATTCAAGTTCTGTAGGTATTTCTATGAAGTTTATGATCTCAGCATGTATGGAATCCTTAACATATATAGCAACAAACCCACCACGGCTTTCCTTACGACATAGAGAGAAAAGGTTAAAGCCTTCAATATGTGTACATTCCGGAGGGTGTTCATGAGTAAACCAAGTTTCAGAAATTACGGCTATATCAATCCCATAACTATTCAACGAATCAGACAACTCATCCAACTTATTCAACAATGATCGAGCATTACTAAGCAGAAAAGATGGAAGACTTCTAGTACTTAGTCCCACATTGTCTCGGCCAGCCTCAGAAGCCTTGTCTGCTCTGCTGTGCGGATCTTCCACCTGCTGCTGGGGGCTCCCCGTCCTCGAAAATCCACCGATGCTGTAGTCCTCGTGGCGTCGGAGTAAGACGTTCCAAGGCGGACTCTGGGTTGGTTCTCGCCCCTGATGAAACTAATCAGGTTTCTGGCCAGCTGAATAGTTCCCTGACTGTTCAGGTGTACACCATCATGGCATAAGTAGTATGGTCCGATGTTACTATTGTCAATGAAATTCCAGTCATTTGCCTTGCACATTCTTGCCAATCCCAGGTTGATCAGGTGAGTTCGTTCAGGGTCCGTGTCTGACCGCGAGATAACACCGGATACCGCGATCCTGCGCACACCTGTATCCTGTAGAGTTGATGACAGGTTGTGGGTTTTCTCAATGATCACTTGAACGGAGTCATTGCTGTTGTTGGTGCCAGCGTGAAGGATTACAGTGTCGGGAGTTTCAGACGACACAATTTTGATAGACGGAGATACCAGCTGTTCAACACGTGCACCGCGGTGTGTGAAGCATTTAACATTCCTGTTCTTCGACATTTTGCTTGGCTTCAGACTTTTCATCATAGAATCACCAATGATCACAGTTTTCTTCGGTGCCTTGGCCTTGTACAATTGTTGTTGTTGTTGTTTTCTATATGACGCAATCTGGTGATGCTGATCAGCTGAGCTTGTGGCACATTCTTCGGGGGGCGTTTCCCGTTCACTGTCAGTGCAATCTAGCAGAGAGAACCGGTTGGAGGTTCTGAACGTTTCCTCAGTAGAATTCCGCCTGTCCACTTGCCGTGATGCTAGGCCTCCCTTCACCTGTCGCCATTCAGAGAATCTTTCGCCGTCGATCTTCTCGTCAGTTAGTACCTGGATAACTTTTAGGAGAGAGGCATTTTCATCTCGAAGCCTCTGAACCTCCCGAGTCAGATCATCCTGGAAGTCATTTTCATTCTGACTGTTTGCATGTTTTTGGTCTTCAAGCTCCCTTACCCTCTCAGCTAGACACTTCACGGTGTCTGGGAGCATTCTACAAGGCCCACATATACATGGCAGGTGATAGGAATGCGGTTTGCAAGGTCCGCATACCTGCGACAGGTGCTTTGGTTCGGAACTGTTTGTTGTTCCACACAGAAAACAAACATTGGGAGGAGCTGGATCTTGGTCATCCTCGGGTATGACATTCGTAGAAGCTTTCCTCATAGACGAAGTAGACGTAGTATCTTCACTGTCATGTGTAAGACCGGTATCCTGGCAGGGACGTATACAATCCTTCAGTTCTTTACTAACGTCACCGGAATTTGTGAAGTTAAACAACGCTATGATGTCTTTGATGAGGGTGAAACGTTGGAAAGCGTTTTTGTTCCGCCGCACTAACCTGCCATCAGATAGGTCATCAGGTTTGTTAGGAAGTCTCTCGATACTATCAAATAGCTCCTGACGTACCTGCTTCAAGGCTTCAAGGGTGTGGGGGGCATTGTCTGTTGCGATTTCTGCAATACGGTCTGCCTGCCAGGGTGGATTATCTTGGTGACTTTCAAACTGCGACAGTCTGTCCAGGATCTTGTCCTTCAAGCTGCTTTCAAGGGCTGCCATCGCTGCGTTACTGCGTTCGCGATCTTCCGGCGTCCTTCCTTCCTTCCTTCCGTTGCGTCAGTTATGGGAGGGCTCGTCCTCGAGACTTCAGACGCAGTACAGGATCGGCTCAAGGTGTTGCAACATACAATAAAGGACAATAAAAACAATCAGGACAAACGAATGGAATAGATCACAATTGGTTGTGGAAGTCGAAAATTGCAAAATCGACGCTAGTCGGCTGGCCTTTGTTTACACCGACACTGTGCGTAGACAAAGGGAAGCCGGCTTGCCCTCCCCAGCTGCCGGTTTAGTTGATGAAACCGCGAAAATTTCGTACAAGGACGAACGAAATTCCCACAAAACAGCGATCGAGCTGTTCAGCAACGATTATAACGCAAGTTAGATAGTTGCTGTCGATAGGATGTCTTAGTTGTTACAAAATATGGGCACTTTTACGAAGATTTGTCGACAGCGAGTTCACGACATGACCAGCTTCGAGAAGCGCCACCTACCGCACGATGAAATATATATGTGGTTTGCACTGTCCCTGTGAGAGAAACAATTATTCTATGAAATTGTATTCAATGACAAATTTGATATAAAAGAGGGTATAAACTGCGCCTAATAAGTGTACAAGCTAAACGCATCATCATCAGCGAAACTAAGAACACTTCACTTTTCATTTTATTTCTTTATTCCCTTCCAGGAGCCTGGACGGATCGTGATC